>NC_041223.1:81160961-81192530 GCF_002837175.3 Physeter macrocephalus
TATATATGTATATATACATATATATGTATATATATATTTCAATCGAAAAATGAAAGTAAATTTAAAAATAAATAAAAACAAAATTTGTGCTCCTGGTAACAAAATCTCAGAAAGGCCCGAACTCACTTATCTTTCTGAATTTCAGTTTCTTATCTGTAAAAACAGTATGTTAAACCTACACGCTATGCAGAATTATCAAGAATACAGCGATATTATTTGAACAGTGCTTCAGGCAGTCCTGGCACACGGTAGGCACTCAATAAATGTTATAATTCTTAAAAGTATTATTATGTGGTGGGAGGGCGAGGGAGATTACAATTACAAACATACCAGAGTAGAATTACTGATCACTAGAGTGCTGTACAAATTACAACGCATGGCAGATAGAGGATATTAGAAAGATTTAGGAGTTTTAAGAGCGCGCCTGTGTATAATAACACGAATGGAGCTCGTGGAATATAATGTCGAACAAAAGAAGTAATGCTGAACAAAAACAGCCACAACCCAAAATATATTGCTGGGGAAGGCATAGTCAGGAGGCAGAGCTAGAAAGCAAAGCAAGGAATTAACAAAAACACCAGGATAGTCGTTCCCACTAAAGGGTCCAGGGTGAGGGCGTTGCCATGAGGAAAGGCACTCGGGGGCTTCTGGGGTGCTGGCTGTGTTCTATTTCTTGACCTGGGAGGTGGTTACATCGCTGTTCCCTTTAAAACTTTTAAGGCTCTTTTTGTGTTCTATCTGTTTCTATGTATATATGTTATATTTCACAATAAATTGTTTCAAAGATTTTTCAGAAGCCCGAGGGAGGTACTGGAGGCTCCTGCTATAGGTGCTGGGTTGCCTTTCCACGTGGACTGCTAAAATTAGAGTTCAGCTGTGCCGCGGGTTCGTGTAAGTATCTGTCTGTGTAGCGGCCCAGACGACTCACACCCCGGAGGTGCTGGGATGTTTAATTGCAAGGCACTTGACGGGAGGTTGCCAGGACCCATTCAACACTAAATATAGAGCCCATCTAATTCCATAGGACTTACAAGTTTAGTGCTGATGATAGTACAATAGTCATCTTTGCTTCTCCCAACCATCTTCTCCTAAAGGAGAAGATAAGTAATTGTCTGAGTTTTACAAGGGCAAAGGCTTCATTTTTGCCACCTAAAAAAATATTCCTGCATTTATTTTGTTTTAGGTGTGATTAGCCAGGAACTAAACTAAAACTTTAACTAAGACGTTAGAGGATGAAATTATAGTCAATGGCTGTGGTTTATCATTTCATTATTTGAATTGATTCGCACAGTTTTGACACCTAGAAAAGACGGCTTTGGATGGTGTACCCGTGTGTGCTGTTTTAAGTTACAGAATACTTAAAAACAAATTGGTATCAGAGTTGGTGACAACTGCTTCCACGAAACTGAATTCTTAAAATGTTTTTAATTTCCTGTGATTTAATATCTGAAGGCAGAAAATGGACCTAACTTATTAACATGCTACTTCAAAATTAATTATTTGGAATTACTTTAGTGAAGTATGTCATACAAACAAGAGAGTACGATTTATATGTACAGTTTTAAAAATAATAATGAAACAAACACCCAAGTACCCACCACACAACTTACGAAATAGAACATAATCAAAATCTCTGTTCCCTTTCTCCTCCATGAGAGGCAAACACTATTTTGAATTTCGTGAATATCACTCCATGCTTTTCTCTGCAATTTTACCACATGTATGTGGTACATATAATTATGCATATTGTTTACTTTGACATATTTTTAAGCAATAAATAAATGAAGTCATGTAGCAGCATTCTTCAATAAATTTTCTTTATTCAGCATTACATTTTTTTAGATTTACCATGTTGACAAATGTATCTGTACTTCATTTTCAATGTTCTATATTCAATTCTATGAGTATATACCATAAAGTACTCATTCTTAAATTCATATAAAAGGTATTTGGGCTGTTTCCAGTTTGAGGGTTTTTTCCGTTACCAAGAATGATGCTATAAACATTCTTAGACATGCTTTTTCCCTTGTGCAAATTTCTCACTAATGAATATCTGGCAGTGGAATTCCTAGATCATAGGTATTCATATCTTTAATTCGAGCAGATACTGCCAAATTGTTTTTCCAAAGTGACTGTAGACGTTCACGTTCTGAAATGTCTGAATTTGCTTTTCACTCCCACTTACTCAGTTACAAACAACACAGCAGTAGTAACTTTCCCTTGTAGATTCTCTTGGTTACAAGCATTGGAGGCAAACTCTGAAAAGTGACTAGGACTCACATAACCACTCTATAGAAAGGGCGAAGGTAGGGTTGGCCTTGGGTGTGACAGGAAGCGGAAATTTGAATGCCATCAGGACTTTCCCTCTAGCTCTCATTTCTGCCCTGCAGTGGCTGCCAGCCTTGTTCTCCCAGAGCAGCTCCTCCTCTGAGGAAGGGACACTGTTGTCTGTAATTCCAGATTCCCTTCCTTCCAACGTCTCAGCTCCAGATTGAAAAATCCTTAGCAGAGCTATGACTGGGCAGCCTGGGGTGCAAGCCCATTCCTTAGATTGGTGACCCCTGTGACCAGAGGGCAAGGCCCACTGATGGGCTCACAGGACCACTTATGTAGCAGACAGTTCGGAGCCTTTTTCCCAGAGAAGACGGATGAGACAGCGAGCCGATGACAGATGTAAAATGTAAAGAGTGACCATAACTGGATGGTGGCTAAATAAAAGAAATCTGAGCCCAACCTTACATGACGTAAAGTATGACACCTGGATACCAGAGCACACAGAGGATGTCACACCCGAGGACCCTGACTCTTCCACCGTGAGAGGCCAAGGAAGGTGCATCTCTCTCTCCAGGTGCCCGACTTCACCTGTGGAGGCGTCGCAGGTGGCAGATATGGGGAGGGAAGGGACCTGGCAGCCAGAGCATATCTTCGTGGACTGAACTTTACCTGAAAGGACTGTTCAGCTTTAGGACCAGAGTAAGTTTTAGGTGTAATAGACTTGAAATGGGAATATTTTTCCTACTAATCAGAAGCTGGAGGCTTCCAACAAGACCAGACTTGTTATAGATGGAAATAAAGAAACCACATATGTTCAGCATAACTGCGCTGTGGTGGGAGCCTGCATGGCTTTGAAGTTCCTGCTTCTGTTTTCTGGCTCAGGCGGTGCCGACACAGCCCTCCTCTCAGTTCCTTCTGGCTGCAGGTCCCCCAGTCTCTGCTTGGCCCCCTCTCTACCTCGGCTTAGGTGTCGCAGAGCCTTACCATCAGGATGCCACGTGGAGTCAGACCCTCGCACCTGGGGATGAAAAGACCAGCTGTATGAGATGCGACCAGGGTCCAGCCAATATTCCCTCACGCTTGCACTTTCCATGGACGCCATTCTGACTCCACTGGCCAACTTGGTTTCTTGGCTGAAGACTTTCTCTGGCCACCAGTGGCTACTCACGAGCACACGACAGGCTGGAAATGCCAGGCCATTAAGGTTCTTCGGGGGCGGCCCCAAACCATTGACTGTCTGGGAGACAGTGGATAAAGACCCCGGCTCCTCTGCCTCTGGTGTGGAGTCACCTGAGATATGCGCTCTAACATACTCTCCAGAGTCCCCGGCAGGGTTAGACCCCCATTGCCCACGTGGCAACTTGTGTGACGGCACACCTGTGAAATAATAGAAAATCTATGTAGTGCAAGTCCCCTACGTACGATCGCGTTCCGTTCTGAGAACGCGTTCGTAGGTCCAATTTGTTCGTAAGTCCAACTCATTTAGCTTAGGTACCCAACTAACACAATCGGCTATATAGTACCGTACTGTAATAGGTTTATAATACTTTTCACACAAATAATACACAAAAAACAAACACAAAAAATAAACATTTTTAATCTTACAGTACAATACCTTGAAAAGTACAGTACAGTACCAGCTACGTCACTGCTGTTTTTACGCTTGCTTCCGGACAGCCTGGGCTTGAAATAAAGATACTGTACTACTGTACTCTACACAGTACTGTACAGTAAAGTACACAAAAGCACAACCACTTGTAGAGGATACACGCACGTGACAATGTACACCAGACACATGAACTAACTTTCGTGATTGGACACACAACTGCACATTCGCATCTTTGAAAGTTCGCGACTCGATGGTTCGTATGTAGGGGACTTACTGTATTGGTCTCTGCCCCTGGTTCCTGACATAGGGCTCCTGAAACCCTTGTAATTTCCTGGGTGACAGGAGTGTCTTTTGTTCCAATGGGGCAATGCTGAGTGAGCCCCCGGATGGCTCCTGGATGGGGCCTGGTCACCAGAAAGAACAAGCCACGATCAGAAGCTTGGAATTTCAGCCGTACCGCCACATTCTCTTGAGAAGGGAGAAGGGATGAAAATGGACTTGATGATCGGTCATGCCTACCTGATGAAGCCTCCATAAAAATCCCAGCAGTAGGGGGTTTGGGGGGCTTGCAGGTTGGTGAACACATCCACGGAGCGGGGTGTGGGTAAGGCAGCCCACCTCCAAGGGGACAGACGTCCTATGCTCAGGACGCTCCCAGGTACCTCTTTATTCGGCTGCTCACCTGTATCTTTTATCACATCCTTTAAACTGGTAAACGTACGTGGTTCCCTCAGTTCTGTGAGCTGCTCTAGCCAAGTTAATGGAACCTGAGGCGGGGGTCATGGGAGCCCCCGATTGGCAGCCACATCAGACAGAAGTGGTGGGTACCCTGAGGACCTGCTCCTTGTTTTTTTTTTTTAAAGATTACCTACGATTACCTCTAATTCCACCAGACCTTTAAATATATATGCATCACATATTTAGTATAGGGAAAACTCACTGTGACTTGGAGAAGGTAAAACTGTAAGGTTGGACGTTCAAATTAAAAAAGCAAATAATATTACATACATACAAATAAATTATATAGTGCTTCCTCCTTGCCAGGCACTGGTGTGATCCTATAGTTTATGTGTATTAATTAACATATATAATTAATCCTCAAAACAATCTTTTGAGGTAGGTAATATTATTCTATCTTACAAATGAGACAACTGAGGCACACAGAACTTAAGTAACTTTCCCAAGGTCATACAGCTCGGAAACGGTAGAGCCAGGAAGTTGTTTTGTTTAGTTTTGTTTTGTTTTGGCCACACCGTGTGGCATGTGGGATCTTAGTTCCCCGACCAAGGATTGAACCCGTGCCCCCTGCAGTGGAAGCGCGGAATCCTAAGCCCCAGACAGCCAGGGAAGTCTTCGGATCTGCTCCTTGTGATTGGCACCTGAAGAGGGCTGGGCAGTCCCGTGGAACTGGGGGATCTGACACCATCCACATTAGACAATGTCAGAATTCAGTTAAATTGTAAGACACCCAGCCGGTGCCCGGAGAATTGCTTGTGCATGGAAAGGATCCCACGCTTTTGGTGACCAGAAGTGTCAGAGTGAAGTGTTTGTTGTGAGGAGTGAAGGAAACACACAGGAGGACTGTGGGTTATTCCAGCAAGGCCCCCTTATTGGCTTTCTTCCTTTATGTTTAACTTCTCCACTAACCTACTGGTGTTTCCTGGGAACACGTCCCAAATAAATCCTCCCGGTCCCAAATCCCTTCTTTGGCTCTGCCTCTGAAGGGCCACAAATTAAGACAACAGGGAAACACAACTTAATAGCCTCTAAAAACGTGACTGTGCTGTATCTGCATTGCTGTGGCCGTGCCCCAGATTCCTGCAGCAGAGTCTGAGGTAAGCTCCTCTCAGAATCCCAAGTGGGAAACAGAAGTCAGAGCCCTCCACCCCTTCACCCTCGTTGTTATCCTCGAGTAATCAGTGCAAAGTTAGGACACATGCTTCCTGAATCTCTTCCCTCTCTGGCTTCTCTCTCCTCCTTTCCTTGCTGGAACACAGGTAACTTTTTCTCGGACATTTCCTATATCATATCTTCCTTCTACTGTGGGAAAGCAGGCTTCCTGCTTATATATTACAAAGGTTTTGACTACCACTGGCTGAAGGGGTATCCTTCTTAAACTCCATGAGAAATCTGTGTGCTAGGTCATCCTGGTTTAGCCCTTGGTATGTTAAAGGGGAAAGACTGGGCAATTTATAAAATGCTCTCTCAAAGCTTGTTGTCTACACTTATTTTTTCATTTCAGAAACTTTCACCTGTTTTTATCCTTCATTCTTTCTGAAACATCCATTTCCCTGACGGAAACATAGATACTGAGGAAAAATAGGGAAGAAAGAAACAAACAAAAGTCAAATGAAGAATACAGAATTTCAGGACCTTTCCTAGCAAAATAGGTCAATTTCAAACAAATAGTTCTCCCAGTATTCAAAGAAACTAAAAGCAAGTTTCCCTTCCTGAAAAAAATGAGCCTGAAAGACTAACAGGTGATCAAAAAAGAGCTGAAGAGAGAACCGGAGATGAAAATTGAGTTTATGGAGCTCAGGAATGACTAGAAGAATAAAACGAAACTGTTACAGACGTGAACCTCCCATTAGACCCAACAAAAAGTAAAATAGATATGGATAAAAGCATAGTCAGGTACAAAGAGAATAGGCTTGGGGAAATAACAAAATGAAATGACAAAGAACAAAGAGATAAAATAAGAAAGATGACAAATAGGGACAACATACAAATAATCGCTATCCTAGAAGAAAAGAGCACACAATATAGGGGGGAAAAATCAAATGTATAACTGAATAAATGTTCCTGAAATAAAGATTCAAATCCATAGATTACAAAGACATAGCTTAGCCAACACTCCAGAAAATCTGACTAGGACTGATTAATGAGACAGATCCCAGAAAATGGATTTGGGGAGGGAAGTTGTAGTAAGTTACACAGGCAAGAAATAAGGAAGCACATGAACAAAATCAGCTGAAACAAGAAAGAATAGGAGGAAATGAATTCAGGATATTGAGGATCCTGGCATGTTGGAAGACAGCAGATCATGGCTGTTGAAAGGCTGGCTCTGTAGTTAGACCCCAGCCCTACCCTATTACCCCGTGTCCTGACAAATTATTTAGCCTCTCTGTGCCTCAGCTTTCTTACCTTTAAAATGGTGAGAGTAACAGACATAACACATAATACAGTGAGACTGAAGACTGAGATGATACACTAAATCCTCTTAGAAAAATGCCCAGCACATACGAAGCACTATTAATTATTACTAGATCCAACAGGGCTTGGTAATTTTCTGAAGGTGGAGAGTCAGAGAGAGAAGGGAGAAACAAAGGTGATTCCTAGGCTTCAAGACTGGACAGTCATAGCCCCATTCATTATCAAGGAGAATACAGAAGAGAAGATTATAAAAAAGGTCCCCAATTATGGATTCATTTTGAACATTTTGTGATGGAAGCATGTTTGGACAGAGCTGTGCCATGCACAGTACCTGAAGCTCTCAGAAGAGCAGTCAGGGCTGGGGGCAGATGCAGACATCTTTAGTGTGAGCTTGAAGCCAGGGGAGTGGGTAAGATCTCCTTTGTGATACACACAGGAGAGAAGGAAGGGGGTGAGGGTTGAACTGCAGAACATCCTCACTTAGGGGCTGGGCAGAGGGCTAAGGTCTGTGACAAGGGACCAAGGGGATAGTTGGAGCAAAGCCACCAGGGCTTTGGAGAGCCTGCGTTCGGGAGCACAGATCAATGGTTAGCCTCTGTCAAAAGGAGGACACTCCTCCCACGAGAGAGAAAGAAAACTGTAAGGATGTGTGTGGGAGCAGATAAGTTTGTAGACTCTAGTTGGTAAAGCTGAAGAGAGTTCCCATCTGGTGCTTCAATTTTGTCTATGAAGTAAGAGCAAGGCCACCTGTAGCCAAATACAGGAAGTCAGTGCAGGACCGAGGGTTAGGATCAGTTAATGACAGGAGGGCGGCCAGAGGTGTCCCTTCTCAAAAAAAAAAAAAAGAAAAGAAAAGCCTTATTGAGGACCCAGCAGATATGGATGAAAAGTATGAACTATAGTACTGCAATTAAAAAAATTTTTCACCAAGGTTTATTCTCAGCAATTTTTCCAGTGCTCTGAATGTAGAAACAAGATCCAGGATGGAGAATTTGAGGTAAGATGGGCATGCAAAATTTTCTACATGGCTATTTTTACCATAAAACAAAGTATAAAATAACTGAAGTCCATTTCAAGATTTACCTGGCACCGTAGTATTGGCTTAGGATACAAAATACCTGTATCCGCCTCACATTCCTATTGTCTATTGAAAGGATTTTAATCATTTAGTAAAATCACTCATAGCATACAATGAAAAGTATTTCCTAGAATTTTTTAAAACTAATGAGAAGGAAGCTTGAATATGCTGATTAACATGGAAGCTAGTTATTGGGAAAGGAAAGATTATTGTTTTAAAACCCTTTTGGTTACTCTAAAAGATTCCAAAACTGATAGTATAACATGCTATATAAAGTACAAGGCTTAGTCATAGAAACATCAGTCTCATACCTGGGTTTTCATACTTAGTATAAATGTCTGGAGGATTTTTTAATCCTCCACCTGAATGGTTTAAAACTCCCAGAAAGCTCACTACACAGCATAAAAAGACATCTTAGAAATAATTATTTCAAGTTGTTTATGCAGACAAGCGCATTTCTGTTCGCCTTCAGCATTCAGTAGTTTGTTGTAAATTGGCTGGAGTGCAATTAGGAAATCTCTTCAATGATCATTTCAAATATAAAATTTATTAAATACTTTAAACATCATTCACAAAACAACATTAGGGCATAAGATTGACAGTAAAGCTCCCTAATCAATAGAACCGTTACTTTCCTTCTTTCCAAGGAGTCAGTTGTCAATACAAAAAAATATGTTAAAGAAATGGGTCAGTGAATGAGATGTTAAGACAATTTGTTGAAGGATAATGAATCAAACTGAGGGAGACAAAAAAAAAGTGAGAATAAAGATTAGCGAAAAGTGGATTAATGCAAGTAAAAGTAAGGTGCATTTTATTAACAAACTTATAAGGCAAATTCTGCAGAATAAACAAACTCTCAACAACGAGTACATGAAGGAAGAGCTGCGCCTGGACACCAGTTTCAGATCCATGTCCACTAGCTCAGGAGGCAGCAGCGGGCTGCCGACCAGGGAGAACCCAAAAACTGAAGCACGCCTTCAGGTCCTTCTTCCTCATTTCCTCCCTTATTTGACGTTATTTCTGAAAACAAATCAGGTCAATGAAAAACAGTGAAAGGCCACGTTGGGAAAGAGTTCGTGATAAGACAACAGAGGGGTTCGTGCGTCTAGAAGAAGAAAAGGGAAATACAGGTCCTGAAAAGAGCTAGACTGGGAAGATAATAACGTGGTTAGAAATGATGGAGAAAGACACTTGGTCCTCAACACCACGGTGTTGTTTGCGTGGCATGTGATGACTTCTGGGAGCCTCTTGCTGTTGATCACCTGGGTTAGATATGGGTGTAAATGATTTTTGGAATCGTGTTCTAAGTGGATATCATATCACAAAAAACCAAGGGCTCTCCAATAACTTATCACATATGTGGCATCTCTACTCATTATCGGGGGAGAAACTCTGATTTAACTAAAGTGAAATATGAAACGTGCCTTTTTTATTCTACGGGAGCCCATTCCTCCTTACTAATTAGGTTTTCCTAATTACCAACACTTGTTTTTCTGAAACCTATGCAATCGATCCTTTGTCAGTTCCTTACTACTATTATCTGAATTTAAGAAAGTTCCAATGCAAAGACATTTTAGGTTACAATTATATTTGGAGATGAGAGTACTGAAAATCTATGAGTACTTCTGAAAACCTGGCAAATGGTTGGCTCTCAGTTGCTTTCACTGCTTTATTTGATGCCTAGTCAACTCACTGGGTGCCCAAAACTCCCTTTCTATTTATTCTCAACTTCTATTATACAAACTATTTTAATAAATTATTTAGCCTCTATTGTTCTAAGTTCTTGGATTTTTTCACATCACAATTCTCCAGTTTCCAGTGTGTTATTTCCTGTTATGAAAGGATTCAAAGTGGTTTGTTTTTTATTGTTGTTTTTTCAAGAGAGGGAGGCTCACCAGTGGTACTTGGGGATATTTCGCAATGCTAGTTCCTTCCTGTATACACACACACACACACACACACACACACACACACACACACACACACACACACACACACTGGCCTTAGGTAAGAATTTGCCAAATTTCTCAGGTCTTCAAACCGCCCTCTCTGGCTCTTTTCTCCTCCTTGTGGAAGCATGTCCTGCCCTTGAATTGTCCCGCATCCTGGATTCTCCTCTCTTCCTTACAAACTGCCTGGCACGGGTCTCAGCTCATCGTGCTCCTGGGTGACAGTGGTCCACTTCTGCAAGAATGCACACACTGGGTAGCAAAGCAAAGGGAAGAAGCAGGCTGGCCCCTCAGCTGGCAGCCTCAATCTTTCTGGGACACCAGGGCTTCTCCTTCCTACAAGTTACATCCTGTCTGTAGACAGACTGGCCCAACAAGGTTGTATCTGTTGCAGTGAAACTTGCCCCAGAGGGTGTGCGTTGGAGCAGAGGGGTGTGGGGAAGGGGAGAGGTGAAATAGGAAATTGTATTCTCAAAAAAGAGTTAGAATCCAGCCCATCAAAATCCTACATATACTCAGTCAAGGAAACCCTCGTGACTTTTTTTCCCGATGTTTTGTTCTACAAGAGAGCAATATTAGCATATTCTAGGAAAGAAAAACTTGACTTTAGTAAAATATCACTAAGTGAGAGGTACATGGTTATGATATATGATTGAATGTTATGTTATTAAAAAAACGTTATTTCGAAGTTATCTCATACACTTAGGTTTAATGAAGTCTTAAATACGTAGAAGTATTACAGGCACATATTAAAGAAGTATGAAGTAGGTGGCTAGGTGAGGTTGAAAAACAGGCATCCAAATATTTCAGATTGCCCATTCTTTGTATACGTCTGGTTTTATGTGTGAGAGTGTTTGTCACCCTATTCAGAATACAGGGACTTTTTTGTCATTTATTTATTTTTTTAAATTGAAGTCTAGTTGATTTACAATGTTGTGTTAGTTTCAGCTGTACAGCAAAGTGATTCAGCTATATACGTATATATATATTTTTTCTTTTTCAGATTCTTTTCCATTATAGGTTATTACAAAATATTAAGTAGCGTGCTATACAGTAGGACCTTGTAGAATACAGTGACTTTTAATAGTATTTGTGGAATCATTTTTTTTCTAGCCTGTGGAATAATTCATTGTGGAACAGCTGAAAAGGTGCTCTAATTTACTAACACTTCAGAGCATTGTTTATTTTCTCAGGGAAAGAGCTAGAAAGATTTGTTCCAAATTTAAAATGTCACCCTGGTAGCTTAATATTCAAAAATGAGTAACTGCATGGAGCTACCAGTGGTATTTTCAAATTCATATTCTGGCTTTATGTACATGGCTGGGTTTTGTTTTTTTGTTTTTTGGCTAAACCATAGCAAGTATACCAAAGTGAGCTAACAGTCTTCATTCCAAAATGATTTCCCAAATAATTTCTGAACCATATGGCAAAATTTTGATACAGATGACTCAATTTGCAGTCATGTTTCATTATTATTAACAGTGAAACCAATGAGAGAGCTAGGCTTTAGACACAAATTAATACCTTTTAAATACGAACTTACATCAGACAATATAGATATCATCTTAAAGTACTCTTACTCTTCAAAAAATAAAATTAAAAAAAGATCAGAGATTAAGGGAAGAAACAGATTGAGTGACACTATATGCCAGCCAGACACTGGGCTGGATGCTTCACATACCTTAGGTTATTTAACAGTATAGTTATATAGGAAATTTTTTAAGTTGTGGAAGTTTTCTTTTTCTAAGCCAGCATAACACTCTTTAAAAATTTTATTTTATTGAAGTACACTTGATTTACAATGTTGTGTTAATTTCTACTGTACAGCAAAGTGATTCAGTTATACATATATATATTCTTTTTCATATTCTTTTCCATTACGGCTTATCACAGGATATTGAATACAGTTCCCTGTGCTATACAGCAGGATGTGTTGTTTATCCATTCTATATATACTAGTTTGCATCTGCTGTTACCAAACTCCCAATCCTTCCCTCCCCTGCCCTTGGCAACCACAGTCTGTTCTCTATGTTTGAGTCTGTTTTTCTTTCATAGATAAGTTCATTTATGTCACATTTTACTTTATTTTTTTAAATTTAATTATTTTTATTTTATTTATTTTGGGCTGTGTTGGGTCTTCGTTGCTGCATGCAGGCTTTCTCTAGTTGCGGTGAGTAGGGGCTACTCTTCGTTGCGGTGCGCAAGCTTCTCATTGCAGTGGCTTCTCTTGTTGCAGAGCACAGGCTCTAGGCATGCGGGCTTCAGTAGTTGTGGCTCATGGGCTCAGTAGTTGTGGCTCGCGGGCTCTAGAGCGCAGGCTCAGTGGCTGTGGCACACGGGCTTAGTTGCTCTGCGGCGTGTGGGATCTTCCCGGACCAGGGCTCAAACCTGTGTCCCCTGCATAGGCAGGCCGATTCTTAACCACTGCACCACCAGGGAAACCCCTGTGTCATATTTTAGATTCCACATATAAGTGATATAATATGATATTTGTTTTTCTCTGTCTAGCTTACTTCACTTAGTACGATAATCTCTAAGTCCATCCATGCTGCTGCAAATGGCATTATTTCATTCTTTTTTACGGCTCAGTAATATTCCATTGTGTATATACCCCACATCTTCTTTATCCACTTATCTGTCAATGGACACTTAGGTTGCTTCCATGTCTTGGCTATTATAAAAGTGCTGCTATGAACATCGGGGTGCATGTATCATTTTGAATTAGAGTTTTGTCTGGATATATGCCCAGCAGTGGGATCGCTGGATCATATGCAAGCCAGCATAACTCTTGACTACTCACAACGTTCATAATGCAGAGATCATTTGCTCTGCCCTATGTTTCTGTTGCACAAGATTTTCTCTTTTTTAAGTCCTATTTCTTGAATCATCAGCTGCCTCAGGCTTGGTGTGGAGCAGTCTCTGAAGGACTGGGCTAGTACGTCGACTCACCTTTCAAAATATTTCCAGTACAGGTCACTCTTTCAGCGTCCCAGGTGCCTAATGAGTCATGCTCCTCTCTGCAGCCAACCAGACAGGATATCAAAGTCTCCTTTATCTCTCTGGGTGGATACAGAGTCATTAAGCTTAAACATGCCCTTTGCCAATAGACTTGAGGGCTGGGTTTAGTTATTAACTTGGTGAGCCTCCACCCAGCTAACTATTCTAGGAAATAATTTGGTGAGTCAGGTGCTTTTACATTCATATTTCAGCAAACCAGTAATCTTTCCTGAGCACTGTGGCTGCAGGCTGAATGTCCCAGAAAGCTGTGCATCTCGACACAAGCTCCGCGCCTAACAGACGGAAAGGTGCATTGTCAACAGAATTATTTTTGTTTTCTTTTAAACAACATTGCCTTCTTTGTGATAAAAGGTCAGTAAGCATTTGTTCACCTCAGCTTTGATGAGGCTGTGAGCTGTTACCATAAAGCACGGAGCAGCATCTTAACTTAGGGGGTGTGGAAGTGGGGATGGGAAGTGAGAGTCTATGATGCAGTGGGACGGAAACCTGAGAAGTTCCTCCTCTGCCTGGAAGAAAGGCAGCACTGGGGGCATCTGCCTTTCTTCCCACTCCGAGCAAAGACTAGACTCCCTGGTATGTTTCCCTTATGGCAGCATATGGTGTGCCAGCGCCAAGTGAGACAGCTCCAGGGACACCTCTCCCTTCAGCCAGACACAACACCTGATCCAGAGGAAGAGCTGTAGGAAGGAAGGAGGGAGAGGGTGTGAGGGGGCACAGCAGACTGGGCACCTTCCCTTCGCCATCAGAGCAAATGCACTCAGCGCTCCCCTGCTTGGGACCTGAGGATGCTGGTAATTCATACAACACCATAAACAGGACTTAACTTCCTAAATGTAAAGACATAAGGGAAGTTTAATCGTCTGTATGAAAAAGTTCTCCTGAAATCAAATGAGTTGATTTTGTATTCAATACTTCCTGGGCAGTAGGTGCTGAACCAAGCACCGTGCATACTTTTGCTACCAACAAAGCTCACGACAAGTCCAGAAAGTTGCCACTGTTTCACCATTTTACAGATGAAAAACTTGGGACGGTAACTTGCCCAGAGTTCCATAGCTGAGCCAACAGTTAAAGCAAAGTCTTGTTTGTTTCTAAGACCCAGAACTATTGACAAGTATATTATATCGCCTGTATAGTAACTGATCAAATAAAACTAACATGACCAGCATGTATCCTGCATATCTAAGCTTACAATGAATTTGTATTATATATATAATAACTTATTTTGATGTAAAAATTTTACCATTAAAAGAAAATCACAAAATGATGTTTCAAAGTAAACGTTCTACGGTGATGGGAAACAACGCTAACAAAACATGGGTAAAATTCATGATATAAGCAGCATCAAGATTCAGTTCAAACAAAAGCTTCACGGACAAGCAAAAGCTAAGAGTTCAGCACCACCAAACCAGCTTTACAACAAATGTTAAAGGAACTTCTCTAGGTGAAAAAGAAAAGGCTACAACTAGAAACAAGGAAATTACAAAGTGAAAAAGCTCACCGGTAAAGGCAAACATATAGTAAAGGTAGGAAATCGTCCACACACAAAGCTAGTAGGGAGGTTAAAAGACATAGGTAGTAAAATCATCTGTATCTACCATAAGCAGTTAAGGGATACACAAAACAATGAGATGTACAATATGATATCAAAAACAGTAATTGGGCTTCCCTGGTGGCGCAGTGGTCGAGAGTCGGCCTGCCGATGCAGGGGACGCGGGTTCGCGCCCCGGTCCGGGAAGATCCCACGTGCCGCGGAGCGGCTGGGCCCGTGAGCCGTGGCCGCTGGGCCTGCGCGTCCGGAGCCTGCGCTCCGCGACGGGAGAGGCCACAACAGTGAGAGGCCCGCGTACCGCAAAAAAAAAAAACAAAAAAAAAAAAAACACAGTAATTGTGAGGGAAGGAGAGTACAAATGCAGGGTTTTTAAAATGCATTTGAAATTAAGACATGCAACTTAAAACAATCACATATACATATGGACGGCAATACAAAAACCTCATGGTGACTACAAACCAAACCACTGAAAGTCACAGAGGAAAAAAAAAAGGATTCAGATTTGACAAAGATGGGTTGTGAAGTCTCAGGCATTCTTTGTACTTCTCTCTATATTTTTATATAAGTGTGAAATATTTTATATGGAAATATATTTATAAAAGACAGATCACTACCCATCTGGCAGAACTTCTGGCCATTATTTTCACCTTGATGATGCCCTGGGTGACCATATGCATGGGCTCACAGGCATTACCAAAAATAATAAAAAGAAAAGCTGTGAGCTAAAAGCCTATCTTAAGCAAATTTTTCTGGGAAAATATGGAAAGACTCTATGGCCAGATTATTTTAGTGATAAATTCTTCTAAAAACCCATGTGATATAATATACTTTTTTTAAAAGGCTTCTAAATTTATTTTACAAATTTAGTAGAAACCTGATACCCATAAATGACAAATGCAAAGGAAAGGAGGGAGGGGCACAGAGGAATAAGGCAGACAGTAAGAGAGAGAAAAAAGGAGAAAAAATTCAACACAATATCCTTTATCAATACAGATGGAGAAAACGTTAAATAAAATTCTGCCAAATGAAACTCAAAAATATATTAAAAGAAAAATCAAGCCCCACCAAGGAAATTTTACTCTCATGGAGTGGAAGGAAAGTTGAACATAGGTGGCTAGACATACAACACATGGGTCAGAGGAGAAAACTTAAATAGATATCAAAAGGGTACCTAATAAATCTAACACCAAGTCTTGATTTTTTAAACACCCACAGCAAACTAAGAGTAGATGGATATTTCTCAAATTTGATAAAAAATATTTTCTATTGTATTAGTTAAGGGAGCATTATTGGCTGCAACAGATAAACCCTGAAATCTCTGCAGTTTAATAAAATATGTTTATTCCTTATTCCTAGGAGGTCCAGACAGTGGCAGTGTCAAGGAGGTGAGGAGAGTGTGGCCTAAGGAGGGTAACGTGTGATGTACTGTCCACGTGGTCACTAAGGGCCTCTGTCACCTTCAGTACGTGACCTCTAAGGCTACCCTGAGAACTGATGTCTAACCAGCAGACAGGGAGAGGGAGAAAGTCACACATGGGAAACTTTTGATATGGGTTGAGTCAGGAAGTGGTACCCTTCACTTGCACTAATATCCTGCTAATGGAACTTAGTCACATGGTTGCTTCTACTATGGAAGTGGTGCCTCACCTGAGTCTATCCTCCTGGGCATCACATAGTTGTCCACTCCTCTTCCCACACAGACTATTTACCCCTTCACAAGAGAAACAGTCCAAAATCCCATTCAGTCACTGTATCCAACTCAGGATCAAGGATCTCCAAGTGATGGTCTTCTCCATCTGGTAAAGGATGTTGCCTAAGAGTCCAGACACCTATGAACAAAAATGATAAATGATCTTCCTGTCTTCCTCCCCTAAATACACACACGCACACATCACTACATAAAAAAAGGGGTCCTGCTTCTTATATACAACTAATTTTGTCTTCCATCCTCAATCCTATCGTTTTGGTTCTTTCACCATTATAAAGGAATCTTCCTGCTGAAAAGAACAAAGAACAAACAAACGCAAAGCTCATGTCTCAACAAACAACTGGATCTTTACTGGGTGACAAGTGGTAATTCTTATCTCTGGAAAAGCCGCCTAAAGCAGCATTACTTAAACACTCCCCCTGACTCCATTTGCCCCAGGCATGCTTTTGCTCTTTCTGCCAGTATTATTTCCACCCCTGATTCAGACTTTAGAAGGCTTGCTGAGAAATCTGCGCTTGACCCTAGAGAGCTACCAAAGAATTTTATTCGCAAGCTTGATAACAATGAAATTTGCATTTAGAAAAGTCACTGGGGGATGTGGAGCATGGTTTGAAGGGGCATCAACTGAAAGCTGCAGACATTCAGAGTAAACTGAAAAAAAGAAAAAGAAAAAGAGATAGAAGAAGGAAAAGAAGAAGGGCCAGTTGGGTGCCTTGTGATTATCAATGAAATAAGTAACAATTTTAGACAAATGACTCAAGGGACCTTGAACATATCAGCTCAGGAATGTCAAAGCTCTTTTATTTGCCTTGTGGAGATAAAGGAGAAGATGGGCTAAATAACAGTATCTTCATCAAATTTAAAAATCATCAATTAAAAATTTTATGCTCTCTGCCTACATGTAAGAAAGGCAGACTATTCATTTGTTTACAAAGGATTCATTAGCTGATTTCAAGCAGGACTACCTTTATTGCCCTAGCATTGTGCTGTGTCTAGCAAATCTAAAAATAAAATATTAACTCTTTAAGGATTAAAAATAGGTGAGTTCTATTTCAAATTTTTTCAGAGGCCCAGAATTTTAAATTAAATATTATCTTAGTATGCTTTCTTAATGAGTTGTTTCATGAATGAGATAAAGTATGTGATAGCATATATATAAAGCACAACATGGGACTTCCCTGGCGATCCAGTGGTTGACTCCATGCTTCCAATGCAGGGGGCACGGGTTCGATCCCCCGTCAGGGAACTAAAATCCCGCACGCTGTGGGGAGCAGCCAAAAAACTAAAAACAAAATTTTTAATTTTTAAAAATTAAAAAAAAAAAAAGCACAACATTCACTGAAGCCTGCTTTGTGCAAGTCACCGTGCCAGAGAGAAAGAAGAACAAGATGTGTTTTCTACCTTAAAGGAACTTTCTAAGTCAGGTAAAACTCAATGGAAGATTAATATCTTCCTGTGCCAGGACACTACATATGAAGTGTTTGTGATTACCCCATAAATACAATCACTTTAGCCCCCAAAAATTCAGATTCCAAAGTGAGGGTCTGTAAATCACGGAGCAGATCAAAATAGGTCCCAAATCTGACTATTAATTGCCCTCCTGCTTAATGAGATATCCTGAGAACATCAAAGGCAGAACAAAAGGAATGGAAGCACCAAGCTAAATAGAGCTGACAAGGCTACTTCTGCAGGAGAAACGCAGACCAACGGAGACTGTGATATTAGTATCCTGCTCACAATACGAAGAGATCACCCAGGGCCAGGCTGGTTACGTGGCTTGTCCAGATTCACACCATTAGTGACAGCACGAGAGCTGGAATCCAGTTTTCCAGATTATTAGTGCAATAATAGTCTTCCCATCTTACCATATCAAGAGGTAGAGGAACAGTCCTCCCTAGACAAAGCTAAATAGTAAATATTTTCTGCATGAAGACATAGGCTGGGCGAACATGGCGCTGCGAGTGGCGCAGAGCGTGCGGGCCGCGGTCTGCAGCCTGCGCGCCGTCTCTGCGCCCAACGCGCCCTGCCCGCCGCGGCCCAGGGGACTTCGGGCGGGCGCCGTCCGGGCGCTGTGCACCGGCCCCGTTCTGCCGTCGGGTCGTAAATTCACAGACAAACAGGAATGGGTAACAACAGAAAACGGTGTTGGAACAGTGGGAATCAGCAATTTGGCACAGGAAGCTTTGGGAGATGTTGTTTGCTGTAGTCTGCCTGAAGTTGGGACAAAATTGAACAAACAAGAGGAATTTGGTGCTTTGGAAAGTGTAAAAGCTGCTAGTGAACTCTATTCTCCTCTGTCAGGAGAAGTAACTGAAATTAATGAAGCTCTAGCAGAAAATCCAGGACTTGTCAACAAATCTTGTTATGAAGATGGTTGGCTGATCAAGATGACACTCATTTGGAAAGTGTGAAAGCTGCTAGTCAACTCTATTCTCCTCTATCAGGAGAAGTAACTGAAATTAATGAAGCTCTAGCAGAAAATCCAGGACTTGTCAACACATCTTGTTATGAAGATGGTTGGCTGATCAAGATGACACTCAGTAACCTTTCAGAACTAGATGAACTAATGAGTGAAGAAGCATATGAGAAATACATAAAATCTATTGAGGAGTGAAAATGGAACCCCTAAATAAACTAGTTTGAAACAAGTTAATCTAGCATAGTTGTCTTAAATTAGTGGTGGATAGAATTTTAAGAAGCAACTTTTAGCAAAAGAAACTACTTGCAACGATGTTGCCTGAAGAAAATACCCATGAACTTCCTAATGATCTCAGATAAACACTATGCATCTTTTTCACAACACCCTGTGATTTTTAGGCTAGTCTCCAGTTATAATACTCAGAATTCCTGAAATTATCTGTAGTAAAACTAGTTATAAAAATTATGTAATTCAAGGATAACATTGTTAGTGGAGAAAAGTTTGTTAGTTGTATAGTGTCCAGTGAAGAACATTACTATCTTAATTTTGCAATATACTGTGTTTGCTGGTGCTATTTTTATACAGTGAAGCGACAGCCTTGCAGGAAAATAAGAAAGTTTAATAATAAAATATTCAACTTCTTAAAAAAAAAAAGACATAGGCTGGCTCAAACCTTTTCTACTTTATGCAAGTATCTTTGGGAAAAAAGAGTTCAGAAAGAGTATCTTCAATCTTTAATCCCTTCTACTTTCCTATGTTGATGGTATGGTAAGGAAAATCTAAAGTAAAAATTACCTGGGAAACTGGTTCCCCTTATTTTACTAAGAGACTAGAAAACCCTAGGTCCTTGTCTTAGTCTGTTTGTGCTGTTATAACAAAACATAAACTGGGTGACTTATAAACAACATAAAATTATTTCTCGTAGTTCTAGAAGGTGGAAGTCTAAGATTAAGTCATCATCAGATTTGACATCTGGTGAGGGCCCACTTCCTGGTTCATTGATGGCATCTTTTCACTGTGCGCTCTCATAGCAGAAGGGACAAGGGAGCTTTCTTGGGCTACTTTTATAAGGGCACTAATCCTATTCATGAGGGCAGAGCCCACATACCTAAGCACCTCCCGAAGTCCCCACCTCCTAATACCATCACCTTCAGGGTTGGATTTCAACATATAAATTTTGGAGAGGACAGAGACATTCTACCATAGCAGTTGTATAGTACAGCATCTAGAAAAAGTGGAAGGAATCTCAGGCAGGGGTAAGAAAGTGAACCCAAGTGCCAAGACTGAAATATGACCAGTTTAGCTAAGATAAAGGCGAAGTTGGAAAGGTAGGTAAGTTCTAACTTGTGAAAGGTGCTTAAGAAAAATCTAATGAACATCTGCTCAGGCCAGAATGGAGTACCAAGGACTGGATTTACTACTCCTCTGGCCACCCACCATTTCCTGTACAAAGCAACTAAAAGAATTTTTTAATAGAAAAGAAATAATGGTTTTCAAGAAAAAGGATATCAGGCAATAATCCCCGAGAGACAGGAAACAAAGGAAATGAGCCCCAAAACTGCTCTAACTTACTGCATGGAGAGAGTACCCAGAGTGTGGATCAGGGAGGGGAATGCAGGCAAAGCCTGGTGAGCTCCTGAGTTGAGGGGATGGAGTAGGAGTTGAGGAGACTGTGGTAGGTAGAAGTCACAGGGTAGAGGCCAGATAGTAAATATTTTTGGCTTTGTAGGGCTCTTAAAGTTTTTGTCATGTATTAAAAAAAAATTTTTAAATGTGAAAACCATTCCTAACTCATAGACTATATATAAAAGGCCATGGGCTGATTATGCCAGGGTCTTAGTTTGATACTCCTGTTCTAGAGGGGGAAACCACAATGTGAGATGAAAATTACACTGGATAGGATTAACAACAGAGTAAACATGCAGAAGGAAATATGAGTGAACTTTAAGACACAGCAATAAAAACTGTCCAAAATGAAACTCAAGAGAGGGATTAAAAAAAAAACTAAAG
Organism: Physeter macrocephalus; assembly: GCF_002837175.3. Lineage (NCBI taxonomy): Eukaryota > Metazoa > Chordata > Mammalia > Artiodactyla > Physeteridae > Physeter > Physeter macrocephalus. The sequence continues at coordinate 81,181,729 of NC_041223.1, forward strand.
GAAAAATTATTTTTAAAATAATTGGGCTTCCCTGGTGGCGCAGTGGTTGAGAGTCCACCTGCCGATGCAGGGGACGCGGGTTCGTGCCCCGGTCCGGGAGGATCCCACGTGCCGCGGAGCGGCTGGGCCCGTGAGCCATGGCCGCTGAGCCTGCGCGTCCGGAGCCTGTGCTCCGCAACGGGAGGGGCCACAACAGTGAGAGGCCCGTGTACCAGAAAAAAAAAAAAATTGACTATATAAAGCATAAATAAGTTGTAGGACTGCTCTATGTTAATTAATATTTATGCAACTGTAGCTCCCAAAGGAAAGAAGGATAGAGAGGTATGCTTGAATAAATAAAGGCCAAAAGTATTCCAAACTATGATGAAAAATATAAACCCATAGATCCACGAACACAATAAACCTCAAGCATGAAAAATATGAAGAAAACCACACGAGGACACATCTGTTGTTTAAATTGCTTAAAACAAGGAATGAAGAAAAGATCTCAAAAACAGAGAAAAAAGGGCACATTACACAGCTAGGAACAAACATGAGTATAACCACAGATTTCCTGTTGGAAAGAAGCAGGTGAGAAGATAGTGGAGCAGTGTCTTTAAAACACTGACAGAAAAAAATGTCAGTCTAGAATTCTCTACCCGGTGAAAATATCTTTAAAAAACAAAGGTGAACCTAAAAACAAAACAAAACAAAACAAAAAGGTGAGGTAAAGACATTTTCAGACATACAGAAGCAGAAAGTATTCATCACCAACACACCTGCACTATAAAGAATGTTAAAGGAAGAATCTCAGTCAAGAGCAAAATGATACCAGATGAAAATCTGAATCAATACAAAGACAAAAAGAGCACTAGGCATGATGGCTCTGTGAGTAAATACAAAAGAGCTTCTCTATTTAAACTTATTTAAAAAATAATCGACTGTATAGAGCAAAAATAATAACAATACATTGTGAGGTTTGTAACATGTAGAAGTAAAATGTGTGACAATAGCACAAAGGCTGGGAGGGGAGAATGAAATTATACTGTTGTGAAGTTTTTATACTACATATAAATAGTGTAATATCACTCAAAAGTAGATGGTAATAAGTTTAAAATGTATATGATAAACCTTAAAGTAACCTCTAAATACCAGAACAAAGAGTGACAGCTAGTAATCCAACAAAGGAGGTACAATAGAATGATTTTTTTAAATTAATGCAAAATAAGACAAAAAAGAAGACTGAGACAAAGAACAAATGGCACAATTGAAAACAAATAGCAAGATGGTAGATTTAAACCTAACAGTATCAGTACTGACACAAAATGCAAATGATCTAAACACGCTAATTGAAAGGCAGATTGTCAGTTTGGATAAAAAACAAAGACATATCGAAATGATACCTTCAAGAAACCCACTTTAAATATAAAGACACAAATATGTTAAAAAGTAAAAGGATAAAAAATGATATACCATGGTAACACGAATTAAAAGTTGGAGTGGTTGGGGTCTTCCCTGGTGGCGCAGTGGTTGCGAGTCCGCCTGCCGATGCAGGGGACACGAGTTCGTGCCCCGGTCCAGGAAGATCCCACATGCCGCGGAGCGGCTAGGCCCGTGAGCCATGGCTGTTGAGCCTGCGCGTCCAGAGCCTGTGCTCCACAACGGGAGAGACCACAACAGTGAGAGGCCCGCATACCGCAAAAAAAAAAAAAAAAAAAAAAAAAAAAAAAAAAAAAAAAAAATTTCAGGGTATTTTAGAGATATTTCACTTATTTATAATTTATAATTTTATGCCATTGTGGCCAGAAAATATACTTTGTATGACTTGAATCCTTTTAAATTTATTGATACTTTAAAATGGTCCAGAATATAAACTATTTTAATAAATATTCTGTGGACACCTGAAAAGAATGTGTGTTCTGCTATTATTGGGTGGACCATACTAGATATGCTATTTATGTTACGTTAACTGATCGCATTGGTCCAATCTATATCTTATGGCAGGCGGACTCTCACTGCGCCACGAGGGAAGCCCTACCCTCAAATATTTTGAAACTAAATACTATACTTTTAAATATCCCATGGGTTAAAGATGGAATGAAATGGGAGATTAGAAAGTATTTTTAACAGAATGAAAATGAAAACAATCACGATCAAAATTTGTGGGATAAAGCTAAGGCAGTATTTAGGGGGGAAAAATCATACTACTAAACACCTATACAGAAAAGAAAAAAGTTCTCAAATTATACATTTTCAATTAAGAAACTAGAATAAGAACAGAGTTCAGAAATAGACATACATATATCAACACGATTTTTCAATGAAGGTGTGAAGGCAATTCCATGGATAAAGAATAGTCTTTTCGAGTCAAGTACCACAGTGTTCATTGCAGCTCTATTTACAATAGCCAGGACATGGAAGCTAGCTGATTCACTTTGTTATACAGCAGAAACTCACACACCATTGTAAAGCAATTATACTCCAATAAAGATGTTTGAAAAAATAAAATAAAATAAAATAAAATGCAACATTGGAACTAAAAAAAAGAATAGTCTTTTCAACAAATGGTGCTGGAACAAATGGATTATTACATGCAAAAAATAAAAAGAGAACGTCAACCCATATCTCATACCATATAAAACAACTCAAAGTGGATTTTAGATTTAAATGTTAAAACTTTTATAACAAAACATAGGAGAAAATCTTTGTGACCTTGAATCAGAGATAAACGTATTAGTTATGACACCAAATACACAATTCACAAAAGAAAAAAATTGATAAAATAGGCTGTCAAAACTTAAAGCTTTTGCTCTTCAAAAGATATTGTTGAGAATGCAAAGACAAGTCACAGACTCAGAGAAAATATTTGCAAATCACTGCCTGTTAAAGAATGTACAGTAAAACTGACACACCATTGTAAAGCAATTATACTCTAATAAAGGTGTTTTTTAAATTAATTAATTAAAAATAATGATAGAAATTAATATATTAGAAAGTAATAAGAAAATGAATACATAAAACCAAGAGTTCAGGGGCTTCCCTGGTGGCGCAGTAGTTGAGAATCCGCCTGCCGATGCAGGGGACACGGGTTCGTGCCCCGATCCGGGAAGATCCCACATGCCGCGGAGCGGCTGGGCCTGTGAGCCATGGCCGCTGAGCCTGCGCGTCCAGAGCCTGTGCTCCGCAACGGGAAAGGCCACAACAGTGAGAGGCCTGCATACCAAAAACAAACAAACAAACAAAAAAACCAAGAGTTCATATTTGGCATAAATACATTAAACATACTATTTGCTTGCTTAGCAAAAAAAAAAAAAAGAATGTACAGTATATCCAGAGTATTAAAGAACTCTCAGAAATCAATAACAAGAAAACAACCCATAACATAATGTGTGAAAGATTTAAACAAACACTTCACCAAAGTTACATGATGACAAAAAAAACTCATGACAGAAATGCTCCCTCCAGACATTAGTTATAAGAGAAATGTACATTAAAACCACAGTAAGATATCATTATATACTTATTAGGATACTAGCATTAAAAAGATTGACCATACCATGTTGAGGAGGATGTAAAGTAACTGAAACTTTCAAACACTGCTTGTGGGAATGTAAATTAATACAATCAGTGGGAAAACAGTTTGACTGTTTCTTCAAAAATTAAACATACACCTACCATATGACCCATTCATTCCATTCCTGGATATTATCCAAGAGAAATGAAAGTATTGATATATGTCCATACAAGTACATGTAAAAACATTCATTGCAGCTTTGTTTGTAATGGTCCAAAACTGGATCACGCCATCACCACCACCAGTTCGTACATTGATGCCCTTAACCCCCAGCAAGACTGTATTTGGAGACAGGACTTTTAGGAGGTATTTAAGGTTAAATGAGGTCAAAAGGGTGGGACCCTATTCCAGTAGGATTGGTGGCCTTGTATGAAGAGGAAGAGATCCCTCTTTCTCTCTCCACCATGTAAGGACACAACAAGAAGGCAGCCTTCTGCAAGCTAAGAACAAAGCTCTCACCAGGAACTAAACAGGCCAGCACCTTGATCTTGGACTTCCCAGCCTCCAGAACTGTCGGAATTCAATTTCTGTTGTCTAAGCCACCCAGTCTATGGTGTTTTGTTATGGCAGCCAGAGCTGACTAATCCAGCGGACTACTACTGAATGGTAAAAAGCAGTGAATTATTGGTATGTGCAACAACATGGATGAATCTCAAAATAATTGTGCTGAGTGAAAGAAGTCAGACAAAAGAGTAGGCATTGTATGATTGATTCCATTCATATAAAATTCTAGAAAATGAAATCTATCCTATAGTGAAATAAAGTAGTTTGGTGCTTGCCTAGGGATAGGCGTGGGTAGGGAAGGGGACAGGATATAGGGTTACAAAGAGGCTCAAGGAAACTTCTCATGCTCGTGAATATGTTCATTATCTTGATTATGGTGATGATTTTACAAGCATCAACGTACCAAATTGTACATGGTAAATAAGTGCAGTTTTTGTCAACTGTATCTCAATAAACTATTTTTAAAACCTAATAAAGTTTTGCTTTAGCACTTGTAAAATTTTCATCTACAAATTTCAATCTTGACAATATACTATTTATACGATCATTTTAAACCAGCGAAAAATTAGTAGAAGATATTTTTTACAGGAGTAACTTAATAAAATCCTCTGTCAGCTTTTAATTCCTACATTCTACATGGTGATAAAGCAAGAAAAAAAAAGCAACTGCCAAGAACATTTTTCCTTAACTTGTAAAAGCAAGTACAAAGGCATATGTTCTCTTAAAGGAGTTTCTACAAATAGAATCACCCAAAAGCTAGCTATTTTCTCATCTCCCAGATCCCTTTAAACTACTTTTTTTTCTGAATAATTCGAAAATAGTGGTAGCTTTTAAAAACAATGGAGATAATGAATGAAATTCATATTTCCTAATACAAAGAAGCTTTTATTTTCAATACCCGAGACAAATTTGGCAACTGTTACACATTTCAAATAAATCTAAGGATAAATAAATTTGGTAGTTACCCAAGAAAAAAATAAAACACAATGACAACTATAATACAGAAAAATGATTTTATTGTAGTGTTTTTTTTCTTTCTATTGTGTTCCCATCAATGTTCCCAATGCAGAAACTAAGAAGTGGAAAGAAGAGTTTTCCACTGAAGACATTTTAAATACATGAAGTTAATTTTGCATTCTCTATGGTCTGCAAATTGACATAGGAGTTTAGAATTGTATCTGTTGCTTTTCAAGAGGAAATTAAACACTACTTATGGACACATTATAAGTTCGATTCATCTCTTAATCTTCCGTGACTTCTCATTATTCCTGCCAGTGCCAGGAATAATCAGAAATGGATACTTTTTTTTTTTTTTTTGTAAAAGATCTTTGTAATAATTTCACAACATTCTCGTGAAGCAGCTTCCTATTATGATACCCAACTTACAGATCAGGAAGCTACAAAAGAAAGTTATGCAAAGGTATAAGGTCACAGATATTAGAAAACTGTTTTGATTTTTTGATTATGTGTTCAATCCATAAAGTTGCAAATACAGCTGTGAGGTTCCGGGCTTAGGTAAATGGGAGGGGAGGAGGGTCATTAACAGACACTAGAAGGTTGGTAGGGAGATGGAGCTGTGTGTGATGGGGAAAGGAGAGCAGGATGAGTCTGGGATGTATTGAGTAACAGGAGTCGACAGGATACCTCAGTGACAGGGCCTGACATGAAGCAGAAAGAAGTTTTGTGACTGCAGTGAAGGATCAGGACTTGAGATAAAAATGTGTGAGTCATTAGAAGAGTGAGATATTTGCCCTAATATGTTTGCTATCACAGATCAAATGGCAACTAGTATAAATACCTTTTTAAAAATCATGTTACGCTTCTAGCATATGAGGAAGAGAATAATTCAGAAATCATTTCATTACTGTCGCATGATGCTAGATAATTATACTTCACAGGAATGATTCAGTGGGATGGTGGTGGGGGGAACACCTTCAGTCTGACAGATTCTCTCTGAGTGATCCAAGCAGACACTCTGTCTTTAGGAAATCCAGATAATCGGAGCTACAACCAAGGAGTCACTGTTTACCCCTTTCACACTGTACAGCAAACACTTGTTTGTATTTTAATCGATTATGTAGCTATCAAGGTTTTCTTTTCTGTAATATCATCATTAAAGTCTGTGTACATTTAAAAAACTATCATTTAACATAGATTCAAACATCTTTTTCTTTAATACATTTGCTAGCTTTGAACTTAGAAGAATATACTATATAAAGTCTTCTTTCCCTCCCCTCACCAAAAGCCCAGCTCTCCAAGTTTCCCTCTCAGAAGCAACCACATTATCAGTTTAAAAAGAAAGAAAGAAAGAAAGAAAGAAAGAAAGAAAGAAAGAAAGGAAGGAAGGAAGGAAGGAAGGAAGGAAGGAAGGAAGGAAGGAAGAAAACTTTTTTTTTGAGGGTTTGCTATTACATTACAGAGAAGAAAAACTTGGTAATTGAGTTTTATATTGTGATTCCTCCAGAAAGACCATGGCTATTAAGTCATGAAATAATGTTACGACATTAAGTTGTGAAGTAATACATTTGTCCTTCTGGTTTGTAGTTGTTACTAAACCATGAAGGAAGTCCTGTAATGAAACTGTTTTTTTGCCCCATCTCATATTTGTTAAGATTATATAACCTTTAAAAAACTTACTTGGAGTACTGTGGGCACTTTCCCAAATGTCTGCAAATGATTAAATCTATATTTTACATGGAGACAAGAGTGACTGCCCCAGAAGGAATACTCCAGTTAAGAGAATACTACAGTTAGAAGGGTTTAGTAAAGATTCAAATACATTCTATGCCAAAGTGAAATCATGTAAACCATAGATAGTAAACCACAGGATAGAAAGGATTCCAACTTTGCATCCTTTGAGCATACATGGCTTGGATAGAAAATGACACATATAACATAAAACTTAGTTTAAACGTTAAGTGTGTTAAGTGTGACACAAAAATGTTAATTAGCAGCATAGAGGCTGACTCAAAACCTTGGGAGATAAATGGGAAGTAAATTTAGAGTCACAAATTTTCTAAAAGACTTTAGATACCATATAATCTGATTCTCTTGTTATGAGAGAAACTGAGACCTAGAGAAGGTAGGATTACACAGATTACACAGACTCTTCAGATTACACAGTGTATTGCAGATCTAGAACTTGAACCAGGTAAACTGACGCCTAGATCAACGCATTCTGCACTCTAATAGTCTGTATGTCAGGAGATATCACAGTTTTTCTAATTTTGAGAGAGTATTCTGTATTCTTCTATTGACAAATCATTTCCAGGAAGTCTTGTCTAAACCTCTAGGTTAGTTAAAAGGGAGCTGCTTTTCTGGACTCCCAAGCAACCTTCTGCCTACCCCAATTTTAACTCCTTGGTACAACTTTTTGACTTTTGAGGTGCCTGTCTCCCCTTACTAGACTGTAAACTCCCTGAGAGTTAGGAGTGACTCTTAAACCTCCTGTACCCTAGTAACTAGCACAGTGCTTGGCATACATTGACTAGGTAATGAAAAAATACTAAATTGATCTTTCCTTGAAATCCTTCAAAGGCTCACCATGATCTGATCTTTGCCTGGTTCTCTAGCGTCACACCCCCAAATTGTGGCACCAAATTGCTTAGTCTTAGTTCTGTACAAAGATCAGATTTTTGTTGCGTGGTTTTGTTCAAGCGATCTTTTCCCCCTCTATTCCTCCTCCCCCCTCCCCACCCCCATACACACATATATTCCACTGCATTAACTCTCTGGAATCATTTCCTCCTGGAAGTCTTTCTTGACTCATGACCTCTCCCAACCTAAATTGGATTAATCCTCTTCTGAGCTCCAGTAGTTCCCTGTGCACACATCTCTGCACTACACATATCACATCATAAGGCAGTTACGTAAACACTCCACCCAAGTTCTGTTTTATTCATGTTGGTATCCTCCAAGATTAGTATACTCTCTGGCACATAGATGTTTTAAAAATGTGATTTGAACAAAAAGAATACATTAATAGGGAAGGAATCTTGGCACAGGGTGAATTTTAGGGAAGACATAGATATAGAACTGCAAACTATTGGATATTTAGGACATTTTCCTAAGAGAGTCAGAGCTAAAAAAAAAGAAAGAAAAAAATAGGAAAAGGCCTTCAGTTGTGAGTCTACAACTCAAATCGCAAAACAAAAAAACCTTTACGTGTAAGGATAGTAAAATGCTATTTGACCATTTTTTAAAAAGACAGAGATTAGGAACCAGGAAAGCAAGCCATTCATGCAAATGCTAATATACTGGTTATCGTAGGGTAACAAGGCACTTACAGTCGTGTTAACAAGACATAGTAACACAAAGAAACACCAGAGGTTAAATTATATTAAAAACCTGTCCCCCAAATGGTCTAGGCCAGGGGTCCCCAACTCTTGTGCCACAGACTGGCACCGGTCCGTGGCCTGTTAGTAACCAGGCCGCACAGCAGGAGGTGAGCAGCGGGCCAGCAAGTGAAGCTGCATCTGTATTTATAGCCGCTCCCCATGGCTCGCATTACTGCCTGAGCTCCGCCTCCTGTCAGATCAGCGGTGGCATTAGATTCTCATAGGAGTGCAAACCCTACTGTGAACTGTGCATTCGAGCGATCTAGGGTGCACGCTCCTTGTGAGAATCTAATGCCTGATGATCTGAGGTGGAGCTGAGGCAGTGATGCTAGCACTGGGGAGTGGCTGCAAATACAGATGATCATTAGCAGAGAGGTTTGACTGCACAGGGACCATAATAAATCAATTGCCTGCAGACTCATATCAAAACCCGATCTGTGAGTGGCAAGTGACAAGTTGCGTCTTACGGAGTAGACTGGACATAAGCAAAACACGTCGGGTGTCACTGTCCCCATCACCCCCAGATGGGACCATCTAGTTGCAGGAAAACAAGCTCAGGACTCCCACTGATTCTGCATTATGGTGAGCTGTATAATTAGTTCATTACATATTACAGTGTAATAATAGAAATAAAGTGAACAATAAATGTAATGCACTTGAATCATCCCGAAACCCTCCGCCCCCGTCTGTGGAAAAATTGTCTTCCAGAAAACTGGTCCCTGGTGCTAAAAAGGTTGGGGACTGCTGGTCTAAGCTACAAGGCATCGGTTTTATTCCCAAATCAGTGCACAAAGCTTTTTCTTTCCAATTCATTTTTATTGTGGTAAAATATACATAAAATTTACCATTTTAATCACTTTTTTTGTTGAAGTATAGTTGACTTATAATGTGTTAGTTTCAGGTGCACAGCAAAGTGATTCAGATTTATATATATATATCTTTTTCAGATTCTTTTCCTTTACAGGTTATTATAAAATATTGACTATAATTCCCTGTGCTATACAGTAGGTCCTTACTGTTTATCTGTTTTATATATATAGTAGTGTGTATATGCTGATCCCAAACTCCTAATATATCTCTCCCCCAGCCCCATTTTAAGCACTTTCAAAAGTGCAGTTCAGTGCTATTAAGCACACTCATACTGTTATACACCCTCACCACCATCCACCCCCCTCAGTTGTAAAACACGCGCCGCAGCCGCAACTTCCTTCTTTTCAACTCTGCTTTTGTAACACACTGAGCTTTCCGCACCACAAAAGGTTCTTCTGGGTTAGGTTCAGAAACTGGGGTGAGTGAAGTAGATCACTGAAGGATTATCCTTCACGGGCTCCGTTCATGGAACCTAAGAGGTACATTCACTTCGCCCTCCAGCCCTTTTCGGCATCAGTAACCGAGCAGTAACCATAGCAACACGGACACCTCCCCCCTCAAACGCAGCAACCGAGTCTCCAACGGCAGCTGTCCCTTCCCTTCCTGCTGCGCAGAGTGAGCAGCGCGGGGACCGGGCTCTTCATCCCGGACCGCAGGCAGGAGGTGAGAAAGAGAGAAGAACGAAGGACGCTGTGAGAAGTACAGCTCAAGTCCCCGCATTCCCTCTCCTCGCCCGCCGCTAGCTGCCAACCACAAGGCGCTCACCCTTCTCACACCCGCAGTTGGGCACGTCCAAGACGCTCGCGCTTTTTATTGACGCAAACCTCCCGTTCTCGCGGGAGCTTGGGAGCGGGAGCCCAATAGGGCGGACAGAGCTCTCGAAATCTCAGTCGGCGCTGGAGCTGGAGCGGCTGCCAGGGCGATCGGAGCGCGCGGGGGGCGGGGCGCAGGCCGGGGGGCGGGGCCTCGCTTGGAGACGGGAGGGCGGACGGGGGCGGGGCCGCGCGGCTGGACCTGTGGCTCCCAGGTAGCGCAGCCGGCCGGGCTCCCTCGGGACCGGGCGACTGCGCATGCTCGCTGGCCGCGCTGGGCCGCTCGTCGGGCGGCGTTGACGAGCCGGCTCCTCCGCGGCGGAGGTCGCGGTGCTACGATGGCTGTGTGAGGGGCCCGCGGCGGGATGGTGCTGACCCGGGCGGGGCCGCCTTCTTGCAGCGACACCACGGGCTCCTTCGTCCGACGGGCGGCGGCGGAGGCCGAGCCGGGCGAGAGGTGAGCCGCCGACGTCCTCCAGTCCCAGCTCGCGACCCCCGCGACCCCCTCCTTGTCCTTCCCGCGGGCCCGGTGGGAAGCGGCCTCCTCTGCGCCCGGTCCGCCCTCGCCGCTCCGGCCCTCACCGGCCGCTCGGGTGGGAGCCGGCGCCGGGCGGCTGAAGGTCGGCGGGGACGGCGGTGCGGACGCGCTCGGGGTGCGGAGCCGCTGTCCCTCCGTGCCCTCACTCCTGCCCCCCCCACCCGGTGCCCTGGCCCCCCGGCCTCGGC
>NC_041223.1:81192541-81243111 GCF_002837175.3 Physeter macrocephalus
GCCCCGCACTTCTCCTGCCCGCCCCCCCTGCGCCCCCGCCTGCCCTTCGCCCTCTGCGCATCCTCGCGCCTCGCTCCCGCCCGTGCCCCCCTCGCGGATCCGCTCTTCATCCCCGGTAGTCCCCCGTGGGAGGCGGGGTACCCCTTGCGCGCCTGGACTTCTCTCCCCCTCCCCCAGTGCATCCCTGGGCCGGCTCTTCCCTCACCGGCCAGGCTTCCTACTCCGCCGCCTCTGTCGTTGCTCCCTTGGCCCTCTGCTCTTCCCATTAACCGCCTTCGGTACTTCACCTTCTCTCTCTCGTTTGAGTTTCCGACGGTGTTTGGCTTTAGCATCGCTCTGTGCTGGAGTTCGTTCTGCGCCCCTGTCGCTGCCTGAATCCTTCCCTCTCGGTCCCTACTTCATTGCTTCCGTTTGACGGCCCCTGTCCTCCAGTCTTTCTCCATCCTGATCCTCTACTCTCTAATCTTGATCTTTTTTTTTCTCTAAAACTTTTTCTTTTTTCTGTTTGCATAGGTCGAGCCTCTTAATGCCAATCCGTTTTACTTCTTATTAAATCTCTGAAGAGTTCTAGTCTCTTTTACTTTCTACCTAAACCAGGTATCCACTCAGTATACTTAGTTCAGTTGACAATTTAATAAAATCTCTTCCTTTTCTTTCTTCACTGACTGGAAGTATCATCAAAAGAGTGACAGTAGCAATAACCTGTTACACTTATTGATAGAAGCTTTAATTTTTAAGAATTGTGTTTGCCTGACATGTCAAGAGAAGCCACTTGAGGACAAGAGTTGATGAAAATATAAAGGCTGACCTCCAAACATAAGGTTAAAATTTGGAGATTTTATTGTCCTCCGGGAAATACAGTTGTCCAAGAACTAGTCTTAAATGAAATTTAACAAATTAAAAAAAATAAAATTAGTTATTAATTTGATATTTTATACATTTGCTATTGCAACTGATTGCATCATTTTTGTGATGGTCTCTGTAATAAACGCATAGTTTTTACTAACTTACAGAATTAGTGTCCTTACTAAAGGACTAACTTTTTGAATTGGGTAAAAGAACTTTCTAAACAGTTGTGGAGGTTTTTTTCCTCCATGGTGATCAAGATTTGGCTTACAAAAAACTTCTCTATGTAAATAATGTTGTAGGATCTTATTTTGAAGGCACCTGCGGAAGCAGTCACTCTCAGTGAAGTCTGCGTTTATTCTAGGGCCGAATTATGTATTTCATTCTGGAATCTCAAAGCAGTCCACAAACAGTAAATTCTTCCTTACGTTGTCTATGTCAGGTAGGAATTACATTTTTCTGTTTCTGTTGTACAGAAGGGAAGCACCAAGACAAAAATGTGTAGTCCCTTATTTGAAGGTATATGAGAGGTAAAAGTAGAAGGAGACACTGTTTAGGGTCTGAGGTGGTGAAACCACTTTTCTTTTGGAAGAACCAGCAGTTATTGTGTATGGTAGGAGGTGATAAACTCCTCAGCTTTTAAGATTTTAAAAATGATTTTTGCAATGCAAATAGAGATAAGTGCTGCTTCTGAAGGAAGTCTTCCCATCTTTCAAAGGCAAGTCTTTCTATTTCTAGGTAGCTATTCATTAAAAAAGTAAATTCTTACAAATTCCTGTTGGTATTTATAGTGAGTTGATTCTGTGCTCTTTGAAATTAAAATAAAGATTCATGGTGGACAGCGGGCACAGGGCTAGAAATCAGAAGATCGGCACTCTTCTGATGAGTCATAACATTAGTTTGAAGAAATCACTTAACCTCTGTACCTCGGGTGTGTCTCCCTGTAATATGTGGGGTAAAGAGGTGGCTGGCTACCCACTAATATTTCAAAAGCAAAGTAAGCCCTAATCATTTAAACATGCTTAGGGCCACCACAGGCAAAAATTGCAATATAAACTCTTAATTTTTTATCTCTTTTAGACTATGTCGTAAGTATAATTGAATGCATAAATCCCAGATCACTACAATTTAGATGTTTTTTTTTAAATTTCAGACTTATGTGAAAAGTTCAGTAGCATGTGCCATGAACTGTGGACTAGTTTAATGTTCATATGCAGTGAAACAGCCACTGCAGCATTCAGTATGTTTGCTGAAAATGTAAAGTTACATTTACATAAACTGAAAAAGTAAAGTTAACAGGATTTTGGTTACATAAATTTCTGTTATCTTATATTTTATCTTTGCTATGATGTAGACCCTTGAGCGTGGAGGTTCTTTAGGGGATAGAAAGGGCAAGGATTTCCTTTGCTTTGATTCAAAGTATCAAAAAACTGTTTAAAAAGTAAGTAAGAAAAAACTGCTTAAAAGTGAGTTTTGTGATATGTTCATTGTGTGTTTAAATAAATGGATAGAGATGGGAGTGTGTAGATCTGAAGTGAGTAGTGTATCGTTTGTTTTTTTTCCTTGAGTTGTCAGGAAGAAGGTTTAGAAATGAATATGAGTAAGAAGCAGAGTGGTAATACAGAAAAAAGTGTTCCTAATGGGCCCAGGGGATTTTCAGAAAAATCAGAGAGCACAGGTTGTTTGGCAGGTCTAGATTTTTCAGGGAAATAGAGTGGAACGACTTCACAGTGAGTTTTACCATTTTATTTTCAAAGATTACCACTTTTAACAGGTTCATACTTGGTTATCAATGATGTGCTAAATTTAATAACAACTAACCTCTTTTTTCTTAATGGAAATATAAAAGTGTCAGGTCCTTTTGACTTAGGAATTATAAATATTATTTCCATTTGAGAAAACTGAGGCTTAGAGAGTCTGAATTAGAATCCAGGTTACCTGGATCTGTTACCAAAGTTAACGGTATACTGAAGAAAGCAAGAAAGCAGAAGCTGTTAAGAAAACATTGTTAGTTTCTTGGAATATTTTTCAGAGAGAGGATTGTGCTTTCTGTTCTGGTTCTGAGTTTTGCTCTCTGTTGAGATAACTAGTAAGATGAAATATATTCAGAATGTTGGGCAGATCCCTGACCTAGGTAATAGATAATGATCATGGTTCTTTCTGAATTTCTCTTTATGTTAAAAGGAGTAACTAGTTTTGGTACTTCGGGCTATTCTGGGATTTTTAAGATATATAATAACATGATATATTCAAAGGCGTTCTCTATTATGTTACTGGCAGGTTTGTTTTGTGGCATATACAACTGAAAAGTTTATATGAACTGCTCTTAATAAATTAAATCCGATTTTCCATGTAATGTCAAAAGTTTCTTTTACCAAGTGTCCCATAATGAGCAAGAAAAGTTGTTTCTCAGTTTCTTTACTTCATTCATGTAGCACGTCAATCATCGAAATACTCTCAGAAGTTACTGACATTCTTTCTACGTTATGTTTAAAAATTATTTTTTCTGTGGATTTTCTATCATATTAATACAGTTATCCAAAATTAGCAATGTTCTGAGAGTGCTTCTTAATCTAAGTGTCAGTTCTAAGATGAATAATAATAATATATTTCTCTTTTATTAGACACAACTATTTAAACCCAAATTTTTAAGAAATCAGAAGATAGCAATGCCTTTAAACCAGATTTTGTATTTGTGGGTGTGAGGAATTTGAAGATTTCATGATTAGGGAATAATGTTAATTACATGGAAAATTGAATATAGTTAATTTATCAAGTGTAATTTTTTCATCAATATTGCATTCTGATTTCAGGTTTTCTTGTAGTAGGGGCATATTTATCTCATGGCTTGATGACTACTGAATCTATTTCCTAAAACAAGGTGTGGACTTTAGAATTATACAAGTTTAAATATAGGCCATGAAGTTTGACACTTTTGAGGTATTTGTCCTCTTTTCATTATTTTCTAACTGTGTGACCTTGGATAAGTTATGTAAACTTTTTGCTCCTTAGTTTCTTCACCTGTAAAATGGAGTAATAATAGCTCTTTCAGATTTTTATGAGAGTTAGATGCAGTAATAAAAGCTACTGCCGCTCCGCGGCATGTGGGATCCTCCCAGACCGGGGCGCGAACCCGGTTCCCCTGCATCGGCAGGCGGACGCGCAACCACTGCGCCACCAGGGAAGCCCTCTCTTTCAGATTTTTATGAGAGTTAGATGCAGTAATAAAAGCTACTGGTATAAGAGTAAGTAATCCAAAAACTTTTGAGTGTTCATATTTGGTTTGTATTTGATATTGCCATTTGGTCTATGTTTGGTATCAACAGGGACACGTATAGCTTTTCAAAATATAATTTGTCTATCAAGCTATTTTGCTTATCTTTCCTTTGGAGGATTTCCCTCCTACCCTCTCCCCAGAAGAGAAGAACTTAGTACTCTATTCTCTTCTTAAAAATGTCTATAATTAGTGCATACGGTATGTGGCCCTCAGGAGTTCGTTCTGATGAGTGATGAGTAGCAGCAAAACGTCCTAGGCCGGTGATTTTCCTCACTTTACATGTCCCTTTTACTCTAGCGGTTCTCTTAAGCTCATCTTCGTTGAGAATCACCTTTTAAGATGAGAGATGTCACCGATGAAAGGGTGTTGTGTGTGCGAATAATCGTGGCGGCAAAAAGAAGGTTAGACGCCATCTGAGTGGTGGTGAGCCTCGGAGTCAAGAGATTGCCGGGCAGCTTGGCTCTTGTCGAGTAGGGTATAATCCAGGGGCTTAGCATGCTTAGCCCCTGAAATAGGTAGCTTCCAGAGCTGGGCAGGTTGTCGAGGCCTCAGCGAGCCCTAAAGGAAACTGAATGTCAACCAAGAAACAAGACCACAGGCCAGATATTGAGACTGAACCAAGCAACGCAGACTTAACCGGCTTCGGTGGCCAGAATTACACCAGAAAGCAGGGTGAGAGGCGCAAGACTAGTACAGACGTCACTGGCTGGTTGTTTTCAGTTTATGGCTGTCTGGTTTGAATTGGTCAAGATTAGCTCAAGGACTGTGAGGGCCAGACCCTTGTGGACTGGAGTTCTGCTGTGCCCTAGGTGAGTGGTCCTTAGGAAAGGTGGCGCTGAGTGTACTTTCGCCAAGAGACGCATCTTCCTACTCTCCTACAGAACTTGAGTGTTACAGGAGTCTTTTATTATTTGCAAGGTTATGAGACAGCATTCTGAAGGCTTCTTGCGGTGCCCCTCTTTGGGGCTTCCTGTTTATTCATGGGAGAAGGCCGCAAAAAATGGACTCAAAATTGACTAACTAGTATTAAATGGATTGAGTTAACCTCCTTCTAGATCTAGAGGATTTCTTTGTTACCATTGTATTCCTATTTAACAAACTTGAATTTAACTGTACATGTTTGATGCCCTCCCCTACACTGGTCCCAGATGCCAAATGTCAGTCTCAGTCCCCAGATATCTGTCATGGTCCCTCATCTGGTTGGGCTTGAATTTGATGTTCCTTCATTTGGTATCAGTTCCTATGTGTCTATCATAATGTGAGCATCTCACTACATTGAGTGTGAACATTTAAAGATGAATAGATTTTTGTACACTATGGCCCCTCAGTGCAAGTTTACTACATTATCTAGTGTTCATCTGAAGAACCAGTGATTTTTTTTTTCTAAAGCTAGAAGAAAAAGTGAATGTGCTTTATTCATTGAGAAATGATGTACTGATTGCCAACATGGAGCCTTTCTAAGGGTAAATTGGTCCATACGTATTTTTTACCTTATGTGGTATCTTTAGTACCTAACATCTGCATACAATTGGGCACCATTATTTGGACGGTCAGTATTACAGGCTCTGAACCCATTTGTCCCATGGCTGCTGACTTGGGAATGGAATTCAGAAGCTGGAGCCGTTGGCTCCATAATTGATAAAAGTGGTGCCTTTATTTCTTAGGTTGACAAAGGGAGTGTCTGGAATCTCCAGTTTGTTCAGCTTCTTACCCTCGGCCTTAGGAGAAAGAATATCCTCAGAACATCTATTTTGGGCTTATAGTTCAAGAGTCAAGACTGTTAGCTCTTTGATTTCTGAGAAAGGAACTCATCATCTCCTGTGGTCTCTAGTCTTTTTTGAGGAACCTCTGAACTAACTGTGCCTCTTAGTTTCAGATATTTCTGTGTCCTCTTTTAGGTTTCTGAAACACTCAGGAGTTCAGGCTAAGCTCAAAATGTTTAGCTCTTGTTTCAGGATGGGTATTGGTGGTGCAGGAGCATCTCCCACATTTTTCCAGGTATCCACACCCAGACTCCTCTTTGCGGATACCGGAGGTCTCAGCTGATCCGACGGGTGTGAGAATCCCTGGTCTTAGAAGCTAGGCACAGTGTTTATGCACCCAGCACTGTTTCTGGGGCAGTTACTGTGCACTCTAGTGATTAAGGAGTTGGCTTGGCATTCCTAGACTAAGCTCCAGTAGAAATATGTGAGATACGTGTAATTAAACATGTCCTAGGAGCTACATTTTAAAAAATAAAAACAAACTGATAAAATTAATTTGTATAGTATATTTTATTTAATCCAACATATCCAAAATATTATTTCAAGATGTGATCAATATAAAAAACATATTAATGAGATTTACATTCTTTTTCTGTACTAAGTCTTTGAAACCCAGTGTGTGCTTTACATTTACAGTATATCTCAGTACACTCATCTTTAGCAGTTAAAGTAAAATACAGCCCTATCAAAACAATAAAGTTATATTTAATGAAAAAATGTCTACACTGCTTCAGTGTTTGGATGTAAATGTAAACGAATCAAAAATTTTAAATTCAGTTCCTTGGTTCACACTAGTCGCATTTCTGTTGTTCAGTAGCCATTGTGGCTGCTGGCCGCCATGTGGGGTATAGCGACTCTTGAGGGCCAAGGCCATCTTCCAGTCTGATAGGTGACCGCGTTCCTCTGGGAGTGGGCTGCCTTTCCCTGAGGTGTTACAGGGGATTGTCGGGTTTGACTGTCAGAAAAATCCCTCTTCAGACCTAAGAGCCTTTGTGCGTACGTTTCTCACTTAGTATCAGGGGCAGTTCCTGTTTGAGGTTCTCCTGTGGCGTCTTTGGATTGAGGTTTGTAGTTTACGCAGCTCAGTTCTTTCTTAGGGACCTAGGAAATGGCCCAGGCAGGGACTCTTCTTGAACAGACCTCTCAAGTTATTCTGTTTAGGCTACTTTGCCAGGGCCGGGAGAGCAGAGTGGACAGTCTCAGGTAAGCCAGAGTTCCCATAGCTTCAGAGGCTCAGGTGAAAGTGGCAGATATGAGCTGTCTAGCAGACTGTGCAAGAGGCCATGAAGCTCACAGCTTCTGGTGGTGCAGGGAGTTCCTGGCAGTGGAGAGTCTCCCAGGCACGTCTGGGGAAAAGGAAAGGCTTCCTCTCTTCAATTTCTTTCCTCCTTGAGAGAGGACAGGCCAGGATTTCCCTCTTTCATGAAAGATTCTTTACCTGATGAACTGAGTGGCATGAGAATCTGTAGAAGTCAGACATTGCAAACTTTGAATGAATTTGTCCTGTAGAGGAATTTGATTTTCACTCTACAGGTTTTGTTCTGTTTGTGTTTGTTTGTTTTTGTTGTTTTAATTTAATTTAATTTAATTTATTTTTGGCTGCGTTGGGTCTTTGTTGTTGTACGTGGGCTTTCTCTAGTTGCGGCGAGCAGGGGCTACTCTTCATTGCAGTGAGCAGGCCTCTCATTGTGGTGGCTTCTCTTGTTGCGGAGCACGGGGTCTAGGCACGTGGGCTCAGTAGTTGTGGCACATGGGCTTCAGTAGTTGTGGCTCGCAGGCTCTAGAGCGCAGGCTCAGTAGTTGTGGCACACGGGCTTAGTTGCTCCGCAGCATGTGGGATCTTCCCGGACCAGGGCTCAAACCCGTGTCCCCTGCATTGGCAGGTGGATTCTTAACCACTGCGCCAGCAGGGAAGCCCCTGTGTTTGTTTTTTAACTAACTGGCAACATCTAAAATTTAGGAGAAATTTAGGTGAAAACCTTTAGGAAAAACGTTTTCAGTTTCTACTTGGAAATTTAGAAGCCTCTGATGGTGCTGGGCCAGCAAGGATTGTGTGGACCTTAGTAGCAGTTACTCCCTATGATGGGAAGAGCAGTTTATGAGGAGAGGGTCCCCCTGGACTCTGAGAGTGCTCTGAATTTTTCTTTCCTTTCTTTTTTGCCTACTCTCCGTTTCCTTTAGTCTCTTCTCCTTTGAATTTTTTTCTTCTACCAACATATAAAAACAAAAATAATTCTTTTTTGTTTTTTGGCGGGGGAATGAAAAATAGATTTATCAGTATTACTCTGTATATATCTGTACGCGTATGTTTCTACTTAGGGAATAATCAGTAAAAAGGGATGAATTGAGGAAAATTAGGCATCAACAAAAGAACAAAAAGCACAGCAGGATATGAGACGAAAAGTGAAGGAAATTGCTAACAGATCTTGGACTTATACTGGTAAAGGAATTTTATCATAAAAGTTTATTCATGCAAGACTGTTTTCAGTACATCAGTGTAATGATTCCTTTCTTCAAGTCGGTTGGGTTTAAATAGGAGAAAAATACTAATAGTTAATATTTATGGAACATTTAAAGCTAATTTATTAAGTGTTCCTTAAAATCTTAAATTAAGTGCCTGCCGTGTGGCAGGCAGTGAGGTACAGCTGTGAACAGAGTAGTCAGAATTTCCTGCCTTCATGAAGCTTACATTTTCCTGGGGAGAATAAAGACTACTAAGTAGAATCTTTGGTTTGTTATATGGAGATTAGTGCTGAGGAGAAAAAATAAAGGAGGAAAGAGATAGGGTGTGTCAGGAGAGAGAGTCCTGTTTTAGAGGGTGTGGCCTGGAAAAGCCTGTTTGAGAAGTTAACGTTTGCATCAAGGCTAGGAGGAGTAGAGTGAGTCGTTTGGATATTCTGGAGGGAAGGTGTTCCCGGAAACCACTGCAAATGCCCTGAAGCAGGAATCTCTTTGGTGTGCGTGGGGAATAGCAAGGAAACCACGTGACTGGAGTGGGCGTACAGGAAGGAGATGAGAACAGAGAAGTGATGGAAGATCCAGATTCTGTAAGGTTGTCATACAAGCCATTGTAAGGCACTACTGCTGAACGTGGTGGGAGGCTGTTTGGGGTTTGAATCAGAACAAAGAGAGACAATTTGAATTATTTTCAAATAATATATGGCATTATATAGCATTTTATATTATTATTGTATATAAGTATATAACATAATTATTAATCAATATATGTAATACATAATATAAAGGATCATCTGCCTTCCTCTTTGAAAATAGCCTGGAGCGGGGGATGTATTACTTAGGGTATAGGTTAGGTACAGTTGCTGTAATAGTGGGAGGCTGGGGTTTGAATCAGAACAAAGAGAGACAATTTGAATTATTTTCAAATAATATATGGCATTATATAGCATTTTATATTATTATTGTATATAAGTATATAACATAATTATTAATCAATATATGTAATACATAATATAAAGGATCATCTGCCTTCCTCTTTGAAAATAGCCTGGAGCGGGGGATGTATTACTTAGGGTATAGGTTAGGTACAGTTGCTGTAATAAAGAGTTATAAGACATAAAAGTCTGAACAGTCTAGATAAGTTCGACATCTGTGCTCTGTGAAACCATTCAGGAATCCAGAATCTTTCCATCTTTCTGTTTACCATTCTTCAGGTTTTGTCCTAATCTGTGTGGTCAATACTGGGTCACTATTAAGAAGGTATTCCGGCCTGTAAAAAAAGGGAAACAATGAAGTCCAGGGCAAAGAATTTCCTTTTAAACAAATGAGGCAGACGTTGCATATATTACTTCAGTTTGCAGTCCACAGAAAGGATCGATTGGCCACACTTGCCTCAAGGGTGGTTGGGAAACGTAGTCTCAGGCTGGGTGACCATAGAGCAGTGAGGAAGAGGAAGACAGAAATGACAAGTAGTTGACCACAGTCTTGCAGTTCAGCACCAAATATCCATGTGTATCCTTCATCCTACCTATTGAAACCACTCCAGCTCCCTTCCCCAAAGGAGACAACCCAGGTGCAATCCTCTTGTTGCACTAATCCAACTAAGCGATCAGTACTTCCTGTCAGATCTGCAAGTCCAGTGACCTGTAGACAAAACACAGTTATTTGTTCCTCCCTTACCCCTCCCACATACACTGAACATATCATGGTGGATCAGAAACAGGAAAAGAATAATAAAATTTTCCATTTGGGTAAGTAAACAATGAGAGACACATAGAGGTCTCTGGTTGAGAGTAATGCTGGGCAGTAATGGTATAGCATCTATTATCCTTAGTTCTGCTTTCTGGTAAGAATGCCTATATTCATTACACTATGACCCCAGTCTTTGCTGTCTGGGTGTTTCTTCCTTACGTTAACCTCCATGACCACATCTGAAGTTGGTATTGAGAATTTCCCAACTTTGGAAGGTATATAGCTTTCATAGTCAGTTTCCTGCTACTGCAGGCTTGCTATCCTGCAAGTGACATGATCACAGGTGTTTGTAGGTTAGCTTATAATTTCTCTGGCAAATACAATTCTCTCAAAAATATAGTAGGATTCTTTTATATCTGTCTCCATCCCGTTCTGGTGCCAGTGACTATAGCAAAATTGTTTCCTGGTGTAGTTCTTAAGCCTGCCTTACTTACTGCTGTCTGTGCGCTGACCACTTTATTTCATTCTAATGGCCACTGTCTTGAAGCCATCTGAAACAGCAGGCATTAGGGTGGGATGGCAGCACCCTAAAATATAATCTTAGCCACAGCGCTAGATTCCTTCGTTTCATCAAGAAGTCTTAAAAGTTCTGCGAAAAATGCCATTGGTAATTTGATAGGGATTGCATTAAATCTGTAGATTGCCTTGGGTAGTGTGGTCATTTTAACAGTATTGATTCGTCCAATCCAAGAACAAGGTGTATCTTTCCATCTGTTTGTGTTGACTTCAGTTTCTTTTGTCAGCATCTTATAGTTTTCCGAGTGCAGGTCTTTTGCCTCCTTAGGTAGGTTTATTCCTAGGCATTTTATTCTATTTGAAGTGAGGGTAAATGGGATTGTTTCCTTAATTTCTCTTTCTGATAGTTAATTGTTAGTCTGTAGAAATGCAACAGATTTCTGTATATTAATTTTGTATCCTGCAACTTTACTGCATTCATTGATGAGCTCTAGTAGTTTTCTGGTAGCATCTTTAGTGTTCTCTAGAACAAAAAATTTTAAGACTTGTATGGAAACACAAAAGACCCCAAATATGCAAAACAATCTTGAGAAAGAAGAGCAGAGCTGGAGGAATCACACTCCCTGACTTCATACTATACTACAGTGCTACAGTAATCAAAACAGTATGGTACTGGCACAAAAACAGATACATAGATTGATGGAACAGGATAGAAAGCCCATAAATAAACCCACACTCTTATGGTCAATTCATCTATGACAAAAGAGGGAAGAATATACAGGGGAGAAAAGACAGTCTCTTTCATAAGTGGTGCTGTGAAAGCTGGACAACTGCATGTAAAAAAAAAGAAATTGGAACATTCTCTAACATCATATACATTTAGGATTAAAGACCTAAATGTAAGACTGAATGCTATAAAACTCCTAGAGGAAAATGTAGGCAGAACACTCTTGGACATAAATCATAGCAATATTTTTTGGATCCATCTCCTAGAGTAATAGAAATAAAAGCAAAAATAAACAAATGGGACCTAATCAAACTTAAGAAGTTTCTGCACAGTAAAGGAAACCATAAAAAAAAAAAGAAAAAAGAAAAGAAAAGGCAACCTACAGAATGGGAGAAAATATTTGCAAATGATGCAACTGGCAAGGGCTTAATTTCCAAAATATACAGCTCATACAACTCAACAACAAAAAAACAAACAACTCAATCGAAAAATGGTCAGAAGACCTAAGTAGACATTGCTCCAAACAAGACATTGCAGATGGCCAATAGACACATGAAAAGATGCTCAACATTGCCAATTATTAGAGAAATGCAAACCAAAACCTCAATGAGGTACCACCTTGTACCGGTCAGAATGACCATCATTAAAAATCTGCAAATAACAAATGCTGGAGAGGGTGTGGAGAAAAGGGAACCCTCCTCACTGTTGGTGGGAATGTAAGTTGATGCAGCCACTATGGAAAACAGTATGGAGGTTCCTCAGAAAACTAAAAATAGAATTACCATATGATCCAGCAATCCCACTTCTGGGAATATATCTGGAGAAAACCATCATTTGAAAAGGTACATGTATCCCTATATTCATAGCAGCACTGTTTACAGTAGCCAAGATATGGAAATGACCTAAATATCCATTGACAGATGAATGGATAAAGAAGATGTGGTACATATATACAATGAAATACTACTCAGCCATAAAAAATGAATGAAATAATGCCATTTGCAGCAACATGGATGGACCTAGAGATTATCATGTTAAATGAAGTAAGTGAGACAGAGGAAGAAAAATATCATATGGTATCACTTATATGTGGAATCTAAAAAAATGTTACAAATGAACTTATTTACAAAACAGAAATAGGCTCACAGACATAGAAAACAAGTTTATGGTTACCAAAGGGGAAAGAGGGGGGAGGGATAAATTAGATTGGGATTAGGAGATACAAAAACTGCTATATGTAAAATAGATAAACAGCAAGGACCTATTGTATAGCACAGGGAACTATGTTCAATGTCTTGTAATAAAGTATAGCGGAAAAGAGTCTGAAAAAGAATATATATATGTAATTGAATCACTTTGCTGTACACCTGAAGCTAATACAACATTGTAAATCAACTACGCACCAATAAAAATGTGTTTGTTTTGAAAAATAGAGTCTTAATAGAAGTCTTTGGGAAAAGTACTAATAATCTTATCTCCTGATAATGCAGGTACTAAGGACTCACATCTCTATATTTCCTTCCATCTTACCTTGCAAACTGCCCAGTTCTTGCCTGAGTAAATGCAGCATAGAACCACTGACACACACAAATATTGTGGTTCTTTTCATCTACTTTCCCTGAAGTTCTGTGCTTTTTATGGGCACCAAGTTCTGTAAGTTAGTGTAGACAATAGTTTATGGAATG
Source organism: Physeter macrocephalus (assembly GCF_002837175.3). NCBI lineage: Eukaryota > Metazoa > Chordata > Mammalia > Artiodactyla > Physeteridae > Physeter > Physeter macrocephalus. The sequence goes on from NC_041223.1 coordinate 81,205,505, forward strand.
TTTTGCTCCATTATAACGAGGGTCACCATTATTCTAGTAGTATCTGTTTTCCTGTTACCTGCTACCCAGTGACTTAGCCAGTGCCACATATTTTAGGATTTTGTTGTGGCAGTACTCTAATTTTGGTATTAATTTCTGGGTTAAGGAAAAGGCTGCTGTAAAGGGATCCAAAAGTAAAATGGCTTAAATGAGAAAAAAGTTTGTTTCTTCCCCAGATAACAGGCCTACTAATTTAGGTGGTAGGGCTGCTATAGTCCATGAAAGAAATGAAGACACTAGAGGGGTAACTACCAGAATGCTGGATCTGGGGCTCAGATCCTCAGCCTTGTTTTAACCATTATGCAGTACTTATATATATTTATCTCTTCCTGGTGGCTAGTGAGCGCTTTGAGGTGTCGGGAACTTAGCTATGCCTTGATCTCTTGCATTTCCTAGCTTATAGTAAGTGTTCAATAAATGTTCAAATGAATGAATACCTGTTTTATATCTGAGTAAGTTAAGGCATAGAGACCTAAGCAAGCTTGAGTCACAGGGCTGGAACATGATCTGAACCCTGCACACAAGAATATATGTACAGGAGAAGCTGTCTTAGAGAAGAGGCTACTTCCATGAAATGGGGCATATCTTATATAAAGGTAGTATCATTTTGATCTCCTTAGGAATAGTTACTGTAAAAATCCTTTGATATGATTATTAAGGTTTAAAATAACAATTATGGAAGGTGGTAAAGTCTATATCTGTATGATGGAGAGAAGAAAAAAAATGTATGAAGAAGAGAGAATGTGGTCTTTATTCTAACATTTTTATTACCTAAATAATTATACCAAGGGCAAAAGACTTTTTTTTAATTTAAGCAATAAATATTTGGAGTGTGAAAAAACTATCCATAGCATATCCAGGCAACCTTTTTCGTCAAAATATTTTAAATAGCTCATAGCATACATGTGTATGTATATACACACACATTTCACATATCTGTGTGTGTGTGGATGTGTATGAAGTTTCAGAAATCACTCCACCAAGGGAAATACATATTTTTAAAATTAATTTTTATAGGAGTATAGTTGCTTTACGATGTGTTAATTTCTACTGTACAGCAAAATGAATCAACCACATATATATATATATATATATCCCCTCCCTTTCGGACTTCCTTCCCATTTAGGTCACCACAGCGCATTAAGAAGACTTCTCTGTGCTATACAGTAGGTTCTCATTAATTATCTATTTTATACATAGTATCAATAGTGTATATGTGTCAATCCCAATCTCCCAGTTCCTCCCACCCCCGCCTTTCCACCCTTGGTGTCAATACATTTGTTCTCTACATCTGTGTCTCTATTTCTGTTTTGCAAACCGGTTCATCTTTACCATTTTTCTGGATTCCACATATATGCGTTAATATACGATATTTGTTTTTCTCTTTCTGACTTACTTTACTCTGTATGACAGTCTCCATCCGCGTCTCTAAAAGTGACCCAATTTTGTTCCTTTTATGACCCAGCAATCCCACTACTGGGCATATACCCAGAGAAAACCATAATTATAAAAGATATATGCACCCCAGTGTTCATAGCAGCACTATTTACAATAGCCAGGACATGGAAGCAACCTAAGGGTCCATCGACAGAGGAATGGATAAAGAAGATGTGGTACATATATACAATGGAATATTACTCCGGAATTACATAATTTAAAATGGTGAATTTACATCTTAAAAATTAATAAGCTTATACTGTTTTGGGTATTCATGAAGATTGTTTCTGACTCACTGAACTCAGAAAGCACTCCTTTATTATTGTACTTTGAAGTATATACAAGTGAAGCATAACAAAGATATAATAGTTTATATTTATATGTGAAACTGTGAATGAAAACATCTCTAAAACTTATTCCTAAGCCTTATGGAGGATATGGATCTTTTAGATAAGTTGAAAGTACTAAGTAACTAATGAAGCATAGGTTTCCTGAAAATGGACATTTTTATGTCTGCTATTTTGTTTGAGATGTTATTTTTTCTTTCTCATAGGGGGAACAATATTTTTTTAGCAAGAATCAGTAACTGGAAATACAACATTGGTTATTTAATGATATTAAAATGAAGTTTTGATCAGCAGAGGTAAGAATATGGCATTTAATTCATAATAGATCAAAATACTTGCCAGATTTTTATGAAGAACTATTTTAAGAACTGTGAAGGGTCTGAGAATTTATCCCACTTGCAAAGTAACAAGTTAGCCTGCTGCAGCGCCATGGATGTGGGCAGGAGACATGAGATTCCTGGATCAGAGAACATGATAGTTTATATGCATGGCAATAGCAGTAGCTAGAGTATGAGGTCCCCTGCGTAAGAGTAGCTTGAGTTATGGAGAGGACCCCGGAACTGAGGAACCCAGATCTTTTATGATGGACAATGAGCCTGCTGACTTATGCCTCAGGGGAGACTTTATTACATGGCACAATAAATAGATCTGCCCTTAATTCCAGTATGAGACACTGTCTCTGACTCCTAAGACTGTTTGCTAAACATATGTCCTTGAAAAATAGTCCAGAATAAAGACAGTCAGTGCCTCTGCTTGCAAGACATGCAGAAACACAAGACTCTCAGAATTGTCTTTCAACACTCTCTTACTCCAAACTGCTTTTTAAAGCATGTGTCACTGATAAGGATAATTGTAATAATGCTTCTTTGAAATAGTGTGAAGATGGAAACCACTGAAATACCCAACAGCAGGAGATTTCTTAAATTATAACATTCACAATATGATAGTTATTAGCTAGGTGTTCATCAAAAAAGTGAAATACACAGGTTATAAAATGTACGTGTAGTTTGATCCTACTTTTATAGAAATTGTACAAATGTACACACGTATGAATAATATATACCAAAGTGTGTATTTCAATGGATAGAATTGTGAATGTTTTTTTCTTTGTTTGCTTGTCTATTTTTTTTAACCACTTGAAAATGAACACTTTAGGCTTTTGTAATGAGGGAGAATTTTTTTTTTGAAATTTAAAAATGAACAGTCAGTTAAGAACTTCACCTGACAGAGAAAAAGCTTCATGAATTTAAATGGGAATTAAAGAATGTTAATTATTTTGTTTTGACTCTGAAGTTGCCTTTATATGCAATGTAGAACTAGAAGAGAATAATTAGGTAGCTTAATTTTTTCTTCAAAAGTTACTGTTTTATTTATGATAAAGTCAGAAGTTACTTTTAGCATTTTGCTATATTATTTATTATCACATAGTTGTCGCGAAGGGAAACAAATCTTAGAAAATGCATTCTAACAGGGCATATCTTCTAGAGTAGTGCTATTTAGTAAGTATTTCATTAGTAAATATATTTAGTTAGTATAGATTCTGGTGCTACATAGTCGGGTCAGGCTAACTTAGGAGCACTGTATTAATTAGCTTCATTTTCATTTCCTGCCTATGTATCATACTCTGAAATATGTTTAATATTAGTGATTTTGTAAGTTGGCATTTTTATTGTGCTTCTCATGATTTTTTTTTTTCCCTTCTTTAACCAAGGTGCTGTTACCAGATTTGTCTTCTGAGTATAAATTAAAAATGACTGAAGTTCAAGCAATGGTAGAATTCTCCGTGGAGCTAAACAAGTTCTACAATGTGGATTTATTTCAGAGAGGGTTTGTATTTTAATGTGAAAATTATATATTTTGCATAAGATAAATTGTAGTTTTCATTTAAACTTAATTATATATTTTTGTTCCACCATATATAAGGAAAACAATGAGCTATGTTCAACTATTTTCTCAGAGAAATTTTATTTCTAAATGTATATTTGAGTATATTCACATGGATTTAATGATAATGCTGGATATATTTAACGTGTATTCATGAATTTATACTGAACATTGAGAGGATTTTAATGAAAAGGTTTAAGATCTAATTTTTGCTTTTTAAAAGCTAACAGTGTGTGGGAAAAATAAAACATATGTACACAAAGCACAGAATGTTGTAGGAACACAAAATGTTGACTCCTCAAAAGGTATATATAGAAAGTGCTCCGGGAATCAGAAGAGAAAGATATCTTTCTGGGCTCGTACGTTAGGAAAAGCATAATGGGGGGATAGGATCAAGGTATGGATAAGATTGATAGGCAGAGGATAAGGTGAAAGACCCTCAGTAGGAGAGTGCATCATGAATCAAGTCTCGGAAAGAGGGATGAACAGGTTATTTTAAAGAGTAGTAGGAGGTTGGATATTCTCTAGTAGAGTTGTGAAAAGATAGTAAAGAGAGGAGAGGTTATGTTTGTGAAGGGCTTTTGATGTCTGCAGGGATTTGGGTAGCCGTTGATGGTTGCCCAGGAAGGATGAAATTGTCACTGTTATTACAATCGGCACTTACTGACATGATGAAGAGCATGGTGATGTTGGATGGATGGTCGTGTAGAAGAAAGAGGCTCAGGGAGCAGTGTGGAGGTGCTCACGATGTCTCAAGATACAAACCTGAATTCCTGTGCTGGCAGTGGTAGCGGTGGGGCTGTGACCAACCGGGGTAGGATGAGAGAAATCTTCTGTTGTCTGTCTGTCTGTCGTGGCTTTGCCATCTTGTTGGAGAAAACAGACAGCTGTGCTCTGCTCTGCTCCACGTGGTCTCTCAGGACAGCCTGGGCTTGTTCTCACGGCAGAGGCAGGAGTCCAAGAAAGAGAGCAGAAGTTGCGGGATCCCTTGTATTGGCACACTTGTTTCCTCACTGCATTCTGCTGGCTAAGCAAGTTACAAGGCCAGGCCAGGTCTGGGCTGGTGGCTCTTTGGCCAGTGAAACGCACTGTAAAACTTTATGGGGATTCTGTATGTCTGATATAGTCCATTCCATGCACTGAAACCCACACCCACAATTGTTTATTGAGACACGACTACTCTCTCAATGAATCACTACTATCTGGAGGTCAGAATTCTGTGGGATCACGCCCTTTAACTTCCTAAAAGCCTTTTTGTCAAGCTGAGAATGTCTGCTTAGACACTGCCCTTAACTCCTTTGGAGATCTAAGAAAGGGATTTACAGCCACTCCCTTGATTAGATCTTTGTAAGCAGTTTTATTTTCCTCCCCAGGAAGTCTTGGTTCCTCTAGATTCTGCTTGTAAAATGATCAGGTCTTTCTTTTGCTCATCTCTTTCTTGCAAAACCTTACTATCCTTGCTAGGAGCAACCAGGTGACGTTTCCAACATTCTGCCAGGAAATTAGCTTGCTCGAGTCCAAAAGTTTCTTAGGTACAGTGTCTGACTTCTTCTAAGTTATTGTTTGAAAGCATACTGACCAAAAGTTTATCACTACAAAACATGGGTCACTGTTTTTTAAGTCTCCTATAGTTTCCGCATTATTTTTCTTGCCTCTGTAATTGTAACTAACCGTTACTTTGGTCCCAGAGTCAGTGCCACATATTTTAAGTTTCATTAATAATGCAGCTGACAACAAACACAAAGCCTCAGTGGCATCACAGCAGTAAGCATTTATTTTTGCTCACAAATCTGTGGATCAGCTGAAAGGTTCTGCTGATCTGGGCTGGCCTGGTTCATCTTGGCTGGGCTCATGAATTCACAGTCAGCTGGCAGGGTGCTACCTGGTGCAGAATGGCTCCACCTGGGTGCACTCAGCTCTGCTTTATCATCTCTCATCCTCCAGCTTATTGTCATAGAGGAGGCAGGGATCCAAAGAGAGAGAAAGAAACTGTACAAGAAGACGTTTTAAGACCTAGGTTTGGAACTAGCTTACTGTTATCTCTGCCACATTGTACCGCCCAAAACAAGCCATAAGGCCAGCCCGGATTCAAGGGATGGGGAACTACACTCCACTTCTTAATGGGAGTCTCATTGCGAGAGTGTGGATACAGGGGTGGAGGAAGAAATTGAGGACATTTTAAAGTCAGTTTACCACACACTTTAGCATCTTTTGGTTTTTGTTATTAATTTCTGTGAGGTATTTTGGGGAATAAAGAGTAGGATTTAATGAGTGGCTCCATGTGGAGGGTGATGCAGAGACAGAAAAAGCATTAAAAAATATGTGTGTGGTGGGTGAATTTACATGATCTCTAGTGTTACCTTGAAATACCTCAGCAAAGAAAACAATGAATATCTGAATCAAATATGGCAACATCATTTTCACAGATGAGAAATGGGCAGTGCGATACGGGTGCACGGTTCTACTTTTTGCAAATGTAGAATTTTTAAAGAGAAGAAATTTTAAAAGATAATGCTGAAGTTTCAAATCACACTGACTTGGACAATATTAGTGATATTGAAATAAGCAGTAAAGTTGAAGGGGGCCATGGTGTGGGACTCAGAATTAGTTCATTTCCATATGTTGAGTTTGAGGTAAGCTACCAAGTGAGGACAGTTCATAAATAATTGGAGGTTTGGAACTGGAGATAAGGACTGAGTGAACTGTTGTTCCATTTTAGTGTCAGCCGTCGTAAACATAGCATGTATGATTGCTGCTTTCCTTAATTTTCTGTTATTCTACAATCTAGTTTCCACATCCATTGAGGACTTTTGAAGAATATAGTTATGTTACTGATCTTTCTAAAATCGAATAATTAGAGGCTCCTTGTCTTTAGATATATTGCTTGACTTATTTGTAAGAATATTTTCAAGGATATAATTTACTCTTTTCTATTCTGATTTATCAGTTCCTGCCTTTTAAACCTTTTCTTTATGCTTCTTATTGAGTCTTTACTACCTTTGCCATAAGCAAGTTAATTTAGAGCTTGCATTTGGCTGTTATGTTAAGTAACTCAGCTTTGATAGATAAACAGATAAATTTATCTAAATTTATATTTAAATGTTAGGAAATAGAATATATCCTTTCCAATTTATTTTCTGATTTATGAAATGACTGTTTAGGAGACTGAGATGAGAAACTTACAAATTCAGGTAATGAAATGCAGGCAGAACTCAGAGAGACTGCACGTTCAGCTCCTGACCACTGCAGTAAAGTGGGTATTGCAGTAGTCACATGAAGTTTTTGGTTGCTCAGTGCATATAAAAGTGATGTTTATACTAAACCGTAGTCTGTTAAGTGTGCAATAGCATTATGTCTAAAAACACAACGTACATACCTTAAGTAAAAAATACCTAATGCTAGAAAACGCAACAGTAACATCAAAGATCACCAATCATAGATCACCATAGCAAACATAATAACAGTGAAAATGAAATAAATGAAATAAAATTACCAAAATGTGACACAGAGACACGAAGTGAGCAAATGCTGCTGGGGAAAATGGCAACGATCGGCTTGCTCGGCACAAGGTTGCCACAGACCTTCAGTTTGTAAAGAAACACATTATGGGCGAGGTGTAATAAAGTGAAGTGTAATAAAACGAGGTCTGCCTGTAGTCCTGTGCAGTATTTTACTTCAGTGTTTTTAAAATAACATCAATAAATATCTTACTGAATAGCAATAGAGTCATGGCCCAGCAAGAGCTAAATGGGGGTGGGGTGTGAGGAGGCACTTCCTGCGCACGTTTGGTGATGGTCCTTGTCCTGCGCACCCACAGGGCTTAGTGTTTAATTTTGCCACCGTTGTTGTTACACGATAAGGAACCGACTAGGCAGGGCCTGAGCTGGAGGCAGGCGCAGAAGAGAGAGAACGTGTGGCATCTGAGTAGGTCTGTTTTTGATATAATTACATTGTTTTTCCTTAACGGTAAACCAATATCCCAGATACTAACAATCTAAAGAAAAACTAGCTGTATTTTCATTTTAACCTATTCTGTCTTTTTTAAAGTATGGTAGATTGTAAACTCTGAAAAGAAAATTGAGACTCTATAGCACTGATTATAAATTTGATGTTATTAAATGGTATGTGGGCCTATGTCTTATGTAAATGAGAGCTATAAGAACTCAGTGTAACTAACTTGTTTTGAGTTGTTTATTATACTAGAAGTACATGATTACAAGTTGGTGGACTTCCCAATTGACTCTATTCAAAATTCGTTTATCAAGAGGGCTCCAAAGGGGGAGGAGAGATCGCCTTTTAAATATACAGGGAAAAATGTTATTTAAACACCTGCTCTCAACAGCATAAAGGATAAGAGAGTGGGATTAAATTGAAGCTGTAGCAATTTCAGTTAGATATTAAACTGGAAGGGAAATTTCCTCTCTTTGGAGACCATTGCAAAATTATGAGAACATCTTTTTCTGGAATTCTTTAGGATATTGCTATTGAGTACTCATCTGCATACAATTTGTTACTAATTCGAGGAGAGGTGAGGCACTTTTGCCAGAATGTAGATTAATGCACTGCTTTCTTCAGTGAGAAACTTGCTAGGAAGAAAAAACAAAAAGACTAGCTAAAACAGTGTGTTCTGAGATGGAGTCGGTTTGCTGGATTTCACTGCAGGTTGGTAACAAGTCACAGAGATGCTCCAGTGTACGTGCCACAGTTTAAAGAACACAGCTTTAGAGTATCAGTGAATGGCTTCTAGAATGGAGTTGAGTTTAATTCATTTCGGAAGAAAGCAAATGGACTAACGTTAGGTATTCTCAAATATTTAGAAAGTGTGGGAACTTGGGCAAAGTGTTGTATGTTTTAACATTCTTTTGTAAAGCAAGTGAAATGTTATCAGTTTGATTTGTTTCCATGTGTGTTTGGGACAGTCAGCAATCCAGCATACTGCTGATAATAAAACAAGTAATGAGGGAAACGGCCATGGAGTGTAAGTTGAAACGATGATAGTAGTAGTTTGTTATTTTTTATTTTCTTTCACATGTGGTTTCCCATAAAACAGTTTAATTACATACCTGTAGCTACAACTGCTTTTCCTAGTCAGTCCTAGCACCATTCCCTTGTCATAAGCTATACTACTGCAAGGTGAATAATGTATTATGATTTGGAAATAAAGAAGATGAAGGATATGGACTTAGAAATTGTTTTCTTAAATTTCAGTAACATCACAAAACCGTGGAGCTGAAATCCTCTTAGGAAAGGCCTGTAGAACCCTAGAAACCGGGTTCCATACTACAGTCTTTAAAGGCTCTGAACAAAACAATCTTAAATCCCTTCCATTTATGATTCTGAGGTTGTTAAACTCATGGGAAGTTGATAGTTTGATTTAAAAATGATTGTCAGCCAAAAGAGTCAGAAAATTTCATGCTGATTTTTGGATTATTGACATTGATTACAACCTTGGAAAAAATGATCCCTTGTCTATAATGTCGTGTATATGTTGTATAAAGTTCACAAACTGAGGACTTCTGATTAAGTGGTGCTGATTGGACTCACAGGAAACCACCTCAAGTTTTCTTCAAGGCCTTCAAAACTGTCTAAAATTGTCTCTTTCTTCATTAAGGTGTAAGAACTGAGAATACTATTTAAGAAGTTCATCACTTTCTCAGGTTTAAATGAATCAGCCATTCTTTGTAGTCAGAAAAGTTAGTTTTCTCACAGCAATTTACATCAATTATTAGACTACTTCTAAATCTTTAGATTTCTCTCATTATTGTGTCCTACCTCATTTTTAAAATCGATGCCATAGTATAGGTCTGCCATTTGTGGCCTGTGTGAGATAGGATGTCTGCATCCTTTGAAGGATCATAATGATGGAGCATAACAGTCAATGATGGAGCTGATACTGACTGAGTATGCCAGCAGTTAGCCAGTACTGGCCTTGAACGCATCTGTGTTTGAAGTATAAATATATAGAAGAAATCAAATTAGGAACTGTGAAAAGAACTATAGAAAACAGAAAAAAATAGTTTAATATTAATGTTGTCAGTTAAGTAGAAGAAAATCTTTCCATTAAAGGACAGTTGTTAGGAGAAAGTGTCTACTCGAAAATCAAAGCATAAATGACGTGACTCTAAGGCAATGCAAACACCAATGGGAAGAGAAACATGAAACTTATGAATTTGTGTACTTGTTAACAAAGTGTACAATAATGTGTTTCCATAATAATGCAAATATGTAATTTAAGGAACAATTTGTGTAAAGAGGAATTTTTAGGGGTCAAATATTACTTAACCCAGGAGCTATCTGTATGGATTTTATGAGAGTTCCACCTGTAAATAACAAGATGCTCTCAAAGAGGTAACCAGTAAATTTGGCTAGATAATAAACGATAAGAATAGATCTTTCCTGATCTTAATAAAGACTTTTTGAGACAGCAAGTTAGCTCATTGTTTTCTTGACAAAATTAAATAATGGATTTTAAAAGTTAACATTGGGGTAAAAAGTTTATATTTCCAAAATTAAAGAGTTATGTTAAGTATCCAGTTTCAAAAGATTTTACCTAAAAGGAAATAAGAATCTGCTCTGAAGCTTTTTTCCTAAAGTTACTCATGATCCTACAATAACTCCACAGCCTCTTCGGAGCTTTGCAGGGAAGATGTAGTGACCCAAGTAGTCTGTCTTTTGTACAGTAGGAAGATATTCTAAGAAAATACAGAGTCTTAGAAAATATACTCTTAACTTACTCTTTTTGAATAAATTATTTGTGATATGTTCTTGAACAACAGGAAAGGGAGTAGAAATTTAGAACTCTAAATTAAGGAAGTTGTAATAGGAGATTAGCTTTGAAACTTATTGAAATGATAGAAATAAGTCAAAATAATAAATATATTTACAAAATTAAATCTTAGAGTTTTTAAAAACTATGTCCATTTCACATAGATTAGTGAGTTGGTTCTCCAGATTTATTAATAAAATATGGAAAAGGAGAATGATGGTGGGGGAAGTAATTGTTAAATTCTGCATCTTACATAAATGAAAAGCAAAATTTTTAAAAATGTCCTTCTGTAAAAACCTATACCTATATACTAATGTTTTTGAAAAACTTATTTGCTTTCTAATGGAATTAGAGATTATATGTGGTTATTACAAAAAAAAAAGCAAGTTAACCAGAGTCGACATAGCAAATGAAGGAATGGAAAAAGTAAGCAACATCAAAAACAAAAAATATAGAATAAGATGACAAGTACAAACATTAAAATTATTGTGACCATAAAATTCAAATAGTTTTAAGTTTTCCGGTTTAAAGGCAGACTTTTGGATTTTAAATCCAATAATTTTCTGTTTATAACAGACATACCCCGTGTTTTGAGAACAGATGCCTACAAATGAAAAATGCTGATTTGGTGAATTGAAGCTTTTATCATTATGAAAAGACTTCTGTATCCTAATAATGCTGTTTGCTTTTAACTCTGTTTTGTCTAATATTAATATTGTGACATCAGCTTTCTTTTGGTTAAAATTTTCAAAGTGTACCTTTTACCATTCTTTTATTTGCAGACTTTCTGTATCCTTGTATTTTCAATTTTTCTGTTGTAAACAACATACAGTGGGATTTATCTTTTTCATTCTCTAGGGTACTCTTTGTGTTTAACTGGAGCATTTGGTCCATTTATATTTAATGTAATTGCTGATATATTTGTGTTTATATCCGTTATCTTATATTTTGTGCTTTCTATGTACCCTCTTCTTTTTTTCTCCCTGTGCATCTTTTTTTTTTTTTTTTTCATGTTCTGATTTTGGCCAAGATCTTCACGTTTATTCTTTGAGAGAGATTTTCCTTGTGTCTGGCCTTTTGGGAAATACCAATCTAGGACCCACTTTTTGTTTCTTTAAGGAAAAGTTTAAAACTTACGAAAGTATAGTAAACACATATATACCTATGATCTAGCCAACAATTATCAAAGTTTTTTCTCCTTATTTCACCTATTACCCTCCTCCCCAATCTTTTTTTAGTATCTCTAATACAGGAAGACTTTTGTTTTAAAAAACCTGCAAAACCATTATTGCACTTAAAGAAATGTTTAAAATAATTTCTTGAAATCAAATAAAACTGTTCTCATTTCTTCAGTCATCTTATAAATGTGTTTTTATTGTTTGTTTGTTTGAATCAGTATCCCTCCAAAATTTACAGGTTGTATTTGGGTGTTATATCTCTTAGATTTTTTTTTTTAATTTGTAATTACTAGTTTGATCCAAAAGCTTGATTAAATTCTGATAGTTTTTGAGAAGAGTCCTTCATAGCTGATGCTGTGTCCTTCCTGTTACATTATATTTGGGGACATAAAATGTCTGCCTCTTTTCATGAGATTGACTCAGGTATTGTCAATCTGATGCATCTATTATAAAGTTCTCCATCACTTAATTGATGGTACCTATTCATAACTTTTGTCCAGAATTCTATTTTACTAGGGCTTACAAAATGGTGATATTCTATTATTCCTTCTGCATTTATTAGCTATAATTCTGTGAAGAAGAATTTTGCCTCATTAACTATTTGGTTACTCTGAAATACAGTTTATACAGGAAAGACATGGCAAATGTTTTATTCTTTTTCTTATTTACTGGTTTTCAGAATATTGTGTTGTTGCTCTAGCATTTCAAATATCATCAGTTTTTATTTAGTACAGATATATCTCAGATATATTATGAGTTCAGTTCTAGACCATCGCGATAAAGTGAATATCACAATAAATAAGTTCACAGGAATTTTTTGGTTTCCCAGAGCATGTAAAAGTTATGTTTACACTTAAAACAGTAAATGTGCAATAGGATTTTGTCTAAAAAAAATGCACGTACCTTAATTTTAAAATACTTTATCACTAAAAAGTGCTAACCATCGGGCTTCCCTGGTGGTGCAGTGGTTGAGAGTCCGCCTGCCGATGCAGGGGACACGGGTTCGTGTCCCAGTCCAGGAAGATCCCACATGCTGCAGAGCGGCTGGGCCCGTGAGCCATGGCCGCTGAGCCTGCGTGTCCAGAGCCTGTGCTCCGCAACGGGAGAGGCCACAACAGTGAGAGGCCCACGTACCGAAAAAAAAAAAAAAAAAAAAAAAAAAAAAAAAAAAAAGCTAACCATCATGTGAGCCTTCAGTGAGTTGTAATCTTTTGGCTGGTGGAGGATCTTGCTTCAGTGTTGATGGCTGCTGAGTGATCAGGATGGTGATTACTGAAGGTAGGGGTGGTAATGTGACAAAATATGACAATGAAGTTTGCTGCATTGATTGGCTCTTCCTTTCACGAACTATGTCTCTGTAGCATGCAGCACTGTTTGGTATCATTTTATCCACAGTAGAACTTCTTTCAAAATTGTAGTTAATCCTTTCAAACCCTGTCCCTGCTTTATCAACTAAGTTTAATATTCTGAATCCTTTGCTGTCATTTCAACAGTCTTCACAGCATCTTCCCCAACAGTAGATTCCATCTCAAGAGACCACTTTCTCTGCTCATCCATAAGAAGCAACTCCTCATCCATTCAAGTTTGTCATGAGATTGCAGCAATCCAGTCACATCTCAGGCTCCACTTCTAATTCTGGTTCTCTTGCCGTTTCCTGGGGGAGCTGTGACAGGTTCTCAAACTAAGACAACAGTGAGGTTTGCTGCATCTCTTGACGCGTCCTTTCACGAACAACTTCTCCGTAGCCTGCAAAGCCGTTTGATAGCATTTTACCCGTGGTAGAATTTCTTTCAAAATTGGAGTCAGTCCTCTCAAACCCAGCTGCTACGTTATCATCGAAATTTACGTAATATTCTAAATCCTTTGCTGTCATTGCAACAATCTTCATAGCATCTTCACCAGGAGTAGATTCCACCTCAAGAAACCACTTCCTTTGCTCATACATGAGAAGCAACTCCTCATCCGTTAAAGTTTAATCATGAGGTTGCAGCATTCAGCCACATCTTCAGGCTCCACTTCTAATTCTGGTTCTCTTGCCGTTTCCACCACATCTGCAGTGACTTCCTCCACTGACGAGTGAGTCCCTCCAAGTCATCCAGGAGGGTTGGAATCAACTTCTTCTGAACCCCTTTTAATGTTGATATTTGGACCTCTTCCCGTGAATCATGAATATTCTTAATGGCATCTAGAATGATGAATTCTTTCTGGAAGGTTTTCAATTGACTTTGCCCAGATTGACCAGAGGAGTCACTGTCTCTGGAAGCTATAGCCTTATGAAATGTATTTCTTAAATCATAAGACTTGGGAGTGGAAATGACTCCTTGATCCGTGGGCTGCAGAATGGATGTTCTGTTACCAGGCATGAAAACAACATGAATCTCGTTGTCCATCTCCACCCGAGCTCTGGGGTGACCAGGCGCATTGTCAACGAGCAGTCACATTTTGAAAGGAATTTTTTTTTCTTAGCAGTAGGTCTCAACAGTGGGCTTAAAATATTCAGTAAGCCGTGTTGTAAACAGACGTACTGTCATCCAGGCTTTGTTGCTCCATTTAGAGAGCACCGGCAGAGGAGATTTTGCCCTAGGATTTTCACAATGGTGAGTGAACATTGGCTTCAAGTTAAGTCACCAGCTGCATCAGCCCTAACAAGAGAGTCAGCCTGTCCTTTGAAGCTTTGAAGCCCGGCATTGACTTCTCTCTAGCTATGAAAGTCCTAGACGGCATCTTCTAATAGAACACTATTTTGCCTAAGTTGAAAATCTTTTGTTCAGTGCAGCCACCTTCACGAATTGTCTTAGCCAGATCTTCTGGATAACTCGCTGCAGCTTCTTCATCAGCACTTGCTGCTTCCCCTTGCACTTTGTTGTTATGGAGACGGCTTCTTTCCTTAAACCTCATAGACCAGCCTCTGCTGGCTTCAGACTTTGCTTCTGCAGCTTCCTCATCTCTCGCAGCCTTCAGAGAGTTAAAGAGAGTTAGGGCCTTGCTCTGGATTAGACTTTGGCTTAAGGGAATGTTGTGACTGGTTTGATCTTCTCTCCAGGCAACTAAAACTTTCTTCATATCAGCAATAAGGTTGTTTTGCTTTCTTATCATTCATGTGTTCACTGGGGCAGCACTTTTAATTTCCTTCAAGACTTTCCCTTTACATCCACAATGTGGCTACCTGTTTGGCACAAGAGGCCTAGTTTTCTGCCTCAGCTTTGAACATGCCTTCCTTACTAAGCTTAATTGTTTCTAGCTTTTGATTTAAAGTGAGAAACAACCAACTCTTCCTTTAACTTCAACACTTAGAGGCCATTGTAGGTTTATTAATTGGCCTAATTTCAATATCGTGTGTCTCAGAGAACGGGGAGGCCTGAGGAGAGGGAGAGAGATGGGGGGGAATGGCTGGTCGGTAGAGCGGTCAGAACACACACAACATTTATTAAGTTCATTGTCTTATATGAGTGGTTTGTGGGGCCCCAAAACAATTACAAGAGTAGCATCAAAGATCACTGATCGCAGATCACCGTAACACATGTAATAATAATGAAAAAGTTTGAAATACTGTGAGAATTACCAAAATGTGACACTGAGACACGAAGTGAGCGAATGCTATTGAGAAAATCATGCCAATAGACTTGCTTGACACAGGGTTGCTAGAAACCTTCAACTTGTAAAAAACAAAATATTGGGTTAGCCAAAAAGTGCCTTCGGTTTTTAAGTAAAAGTAAAAGACATATTTTTCATTTTCACCAAGAACTTTATTGAGCAACACATTCACCGTTTTGTTCCACTATCTTCTGCCATTTATCAGGCAACTTCATACTGTCCTTTGAAGCTTTGAAGCCCGGCATTGACTTCTCTCTAGCTATGAAAGTCCTAGACGGCATCTTCTAATAGAACACTATTTTGCCTAAGTTGAAAATCTTTTGTTCAGTGCAGCCACCTTCACGAATTGTCTTAGCCAGATCTTCTGGATAACTCGCTGCAGCTTCTTCATCAGCACTTGCTGCTTCCCCTTGCACTTTGTTGTTATGGAGACGGCTTCTTTCCTTAAACCTCATAGACCAGCCTCTGCTGGCTTCAGACTTTGCTTCTGCAGCTTCCTCATCTCTCGCAGCCTTCAGAGAGTTAAAGAGAGTTAGGGCCTTGCTCTGGATTAGACTTTGGCTTAAGGGAATGTTGTGACTGGTTTGATCTTCTCTCCAGGCAACTAAAACTTTCTTCATATCAGCAATAAGGTTGTTTTGCTTTCTTATCATTCATGTGTTCACTGGGGCAGCACTTTTAATTTCCTTCAAGACTTTCCCTTTACATCCACAATGTGGCTACCTGTTTGGCACAAGAGGCCTAGTTTTCTGCCTCAGCTTTGAACATGCCTTCCTTACTAAGCTTAATTGTTTCTAGCTTTTGATTTAAAGTGAGAAACAACCAACTCTTCCTTTAACTTCAACACTTAGAGGCCATTGTAGGTTTATTAATTGGCCTAATTTCAATATCGTGTGTCTCAGAGAACGGGGAGGCCTGAGGAGAGGGAGAGAGATGGGGGGGAATGGCTGGTCGGTAGAGCGGTCAGAACACACACAACATTAATTAAGTTCATTGTCTTATATGAGTGGTTTGTGGGGCCCCAAAACAATTACAAGAGTAGCATCAAAGATCACTGATCGCAGATCACCGTAACACATGTAATAATAATGAAAAAGTTTGAAATACTGTGAGAATTACCAAAATGTGACACTGAGACACGAAGTGAGCGAATGCTATTGAGAAAATCATGCCAATAGACTTGCTTGACACAGGGTTGCTAGAAACCTTCAACTTGTAAAAAACAAAATATTGGGTTAGCCAAAAAGTGCCTTCGGTTTTTAAGTAAAAGTAAAAGACATATTTTTCATTTTCACCAAGAACTTTATTGAGCAACACATTCACCGTTTTGTTCCACTATCTTCTGCCATTTATCAGGCAACTTCATAATTCCATCTTCCCAAAACTTTTTATCTTTTTGAGCAAAGAACTGTTCTAGATGCCTTTTACAAGTCTTCCAGGGAATTGAAATTTTTTCCATTAAGAGAATTCTGTAAAGACCGAAATAAATGGAAATCCAAAGGTGCAATGTCTGGTGAATACAGGGGATGAATCAGAACTTCCCAGCCAAGCTATAACAGTTTTTGCCTGGTCATCAAAGAAACATGCGGTCTTGTGTTATCCTGATTGGAAGATTATGCGTTTTCTGTTGACTAATTCTGGACGCTTTTCGTCAAGTGCTGCTTTCACTTGGTCTAATTGGGAGCAGTACTTGTTGGAATTAATCATTTGGTTTTCCGGAAGGAGCCCCTTCCAATCCCACCATATACACACCATCACCTTCTTTGGATGAAGACCGGCCTTTGATGTGGTTGGTGGTGGTTTATTTTGCTTGCCCCACGATCTCTTCCGTTGCACATTGTTGTGCAGTATCCACTTTTCGTCGCCCCTCACAATATGTTTTAAAAATGGAATATTTTCATTACGTTTAAGTAGAGAATCACATGCAGAAATACGGTCAAGGAGGTTTTCTCGCTTAACTCACGTGGAACCCAAAGATCAAAGCCATTAACATAACCAGGCTGGTGCACATGATTTTCAGCACCTGATTTGGATATTTTGAGTATGTCGGCTCTCTCCTGCGTGGTGTAACGTTGGTTGTTCTCAATTAATGTCTCGATTTGATCGCTGTCAACTTCAACTGGTCTGCCCGACTGTGGAGCATCGTCCAGCGAGAAATCTCCAGCACGAAAGTTTGCAAACCACTTTTGACATATTCGATCAGTCACAGCACCTTCTCCACACACTGCACAAATCTTTTTGTGTGTTTCAGTTGCGTCTTTACCTTTCTTGAAATAATAAAGCACAATATGCTGAAAATGTTGCCTTTTTTCTTCCATCTTCAATATTAAAAAGGCTGCACAAAAATTCACCAATTTTGATAAGTCTTGTTTTAAATGCATGCTGATATGACAGCTGTGACATACAATCTAATAAAATTGTTTTGAATGAAGTTAAAGACAACCAAGGGCTACTAGAGCCATCTTATGGGAAAAGACCGAACGAACCTTTTGGCCACCCCAATACCTTCGAATAAAGTGTGATAAAAACAAGTTATGCCTATACCAATATGAACTCTTGGATTTTTAATGTATCTGATGGTAATTCTGCGTCATTAGTCTTCTTGATGTTCAGAGAGAGCCTTGTAGGTTGATTTCTGTGAACTTCTCATGGAGTGATCCAGGCAGTATTTGAGAGCTTCTGTGTTTCCTACTGTGACTAGCTTTTCCAGATTCTAGTATATTCCCTGCTCTAGATTTGGAATCAGCCAACGGGCTCTAGTTCCTTTTAGTAGGAAATAGTGTTTAGAGATCATAATATACGTGTTAAAGATACACATTTTTATTGAGTCATTGCTTCTAGGCCTTCTCAGTTGACAGAGATAGAAAATACATTTTTTAAGAAAAATACATGATAAATTTTTACTATTTTCCTATTCTAATTTTAGATTACAAGGATTTTACTTTTTAAATTTTATATTTATCTCTTCATTTACACTGAAAATCTTGGTTCCTAATAACATGATTACTTAACTTGCTTTATTCATGTGTGTGCAAATATGTCTAAGATAATTTCAAAGTAATAGTAGCACCACCAACAAGACTATAAATGTTTAAAACTTCTTTGGGGTTCTCTTTTATTGTAGGATATATCCCATGAGGAATAGGCACTTAAAGTACTATGTTTTAAAAATCACTTGAAAGAACTTTGTGAAATTGCAGTTAAGAAGGTACACATTAAGTTCAGTTGTTTTAGGGTGGTTTAGGGGATTGCTTTTTTTAAATTTAATTTATTTTGTTATTATAGAAAAATATTTTGTGGTTCCAAAATCAAAACTCTGAAGTACATACATTGAGAGAGGCCGTGTTTTCATCCCGGTCCCTTCTCCTGACCCCCATTCCCCCACCTATAGGTAACCATTTTATTTTTTATTAGTTTTGTGTATATCCTTACCTTTTATTACTTTTTTTTTTTTTTTTTTTGCGGTACGCAGGCCTCTCACTGTTGTGGCCTCTCCCGTTGCGGAGCACAGGCTCCGGACGCGCAGGCTCAGCGGCCACGGCTCACGGGCCCAGCAGCTCCACGGCACGTGGGATCCTCCCGGACCGGGGCACGAACCCGCGTCCCCTGCAACGGCAGGCGGACTCTCAACCACTGCGCCACCACGGAAGCCCATTGCTTTTTTTAAAAGGCAAAAAATATATATAATCATATTCTTTCTTCTTACACAAAGGTGGCATAGTACACAGGTTCCATGCTTGCTTTTGTTGGTAAAAAATGTGTCTTAGAGGTCACTCCTTTGCAGCATGTAGAGATATACTAAATATATATATGTAAATATAGATATAGATATACTAAAATATATATATAAAAGATTACTTTTTGTAACCATGTGGTACTGCATTGTATAGTTGCACCATAGTTTATTCAGCCAGTCCCTTAATGATGGACATTTTGCTCTTATCTTGAGTTTTCCTGTTGCAGTTAAGGCTGCAATGAATACCTCATTGAATATTTTTGCTAAAGTATCTTTGGGAAATAGTCTTAAAAGTGGGATGCTAGGTCAAAGAGTAAATGTCTATGTGTTTTTGCTCCTTATTGCTAAATTCCCCTCCATATGGCGTTGCACAATTTTACCTCACCAGCAGTACAGAAGAATTCCTTTTTGCCCAGAGCCTCACCAGCAGAGTATTTTGTCAAACTGCTGGTTTTCTTTCGATGTGACAGATGAGAGAGGATAGCCCATTATAGTTTTAATTTGTAGTTTTTAAAATTATAAGTAAGATTGAAAATTTTTTCATGTATTTAAGAGACATTTGCAGTTCTTTTCTGGTGAACTGTTTATTAATTTTCTTTTTCACTTTTTTAGGTTGATTGGCTTTTTTCTTCTCAGTTTTTAGATGCTCTTTATATATTAGGAATATAACCCAGCCTTTTAAAGCCGAAAGTAAGGTTTGTCAGAATGGATCAGCAGATGCCTGCAGGACAAAAGCAGCTTCATTGCGTTGTCTACTTGACTGATTTTGTTTGATAATTCCATACTATTTTGTTACTTCAATTTTATAAAGATATATTTTTATACTTTATTTGGATGTTTTAGTTGTTTTTTTTAGCAAGAAGTTGTTCTGAATAACCTAGCTCACCACAGCCCTTAGAAAGGGAAGTATTTTATCCTTGGCTTTTAAATTTTATCTCTTGGGCTTCCCTGGTGGCGCAGTGGTTGCGCGTCCGCCTGCCGCTGCAGGGGAACCGGGTTCGCGCCCCGGTCTGGGAGGATCCCACGTGCCGCGGAGCGGCTGGGCCCGTGAGCCATGGCCGCTGAGCCTGCGCGTCCGGAGCCTGTGCTCCGCAATGGGAGAGGCCACAGCAGAGGGAGGCCCGCATACCACAAAAAAAAAAAAAAAAAAAAAAAAAAAATTATCTCATTTGATATTTAACGTAAAAAAAGTTAACATATGCACATTTGAAAGTTTTGTTCATTTTTGAAGATTTATACCTTTAAAGTACCATGAATTTTAACTTAAAAAATATATTTACAGTCATAATAGACTGCTTTTATAAATGCAAAGTGAACATCGCTTAAAATAATGTAGGTAATTACTTCCAGTGGTTTGTTTTTCCTGTATCTCTAGAACTTAGCCCAGTGGCTAACACATAGGTGGGTCCTCAGTAAGTAATGAATTAGTGGTACGTGTATGTATATGTATACATACGCACATTTATTTATTTTTTAATATGTTGAACCGTATGTTTTAGGTACTTTTTTTTCATTTATTTATTTTTGGCTTCATTGGGTCTTTGTTGCTGCATGCGGGCTTTCTCTAGTTGCAGCAGGCGGGGGCTTCTCTTTGTTGCAGTGCGTGGGCTTCTAATTGCGGTGACTTCTCTTGTTGCGGAGCACAGGCTCTAGGCACGTAGGTTGCAGTAGTTGTGGCACGCGGGCTCAGTAGTTGTGGCTCGTGGGCTCTAGAGCACAGCCTCAGTAGTTGTGGCACACGGGCTTAGGTGCTCCGCGGCATGTGGGATCTTCCCAGACCAGGGATTGAACCCGTGTCCCCTGCATTGGCAGGCAGATTCTCAACCACTGTGCCACCAAGGAAGTCCCACATGCACATTTAAATTCAGGGAATTTTAAATTAGGATACTCTAAAAGTATACAGTAAATGCAGAGTGTTGTTTAAATGTCTCTGAATTTATGTGTGCAAATCATTATATTAGGATTGACGGTGTACACTTACAAATAGGACATAGTTCTTGTGCTTAAGAAGTTTAAAATGAAATGTCTATCAGTTGCTTAATACCACATACCTGAATATTTTTAAATAGCAATATTTCACTTAATCTTTAATTAAAATTAAAACTTGCTCTCCTTTGGTCCCAAGGCTCCTGCTGTTTCCACTTTGATTTTTCTTCTCAGTCATCTCACGTCTTCAAGGTGACCTCATCTTAATCTCAACTAAGCATCTATCTCTGTGGAGTTTTGCCATGTCTCTTTAAGGCCAAATTGTGATTTTAAAGGTTCTAAATTTAATTGGCTACTGTTTCATTCACTCTTTAATTCCGGCTTTGTGATCTGACCATATGTTCTCTTCAGGGCCACACCTTCCTAGAAATAATAGTAATAAATATATTTATATATTTTAATCTTTGTATTATTTACAAATGTAATATTTAAACTATCATCGAGGAAATTATTAAAGAAAAATAAAGACTAAATATTCAGCTCCCTAGAGTCCATCTAAAGTCATCCCTGATTTATAATCTTCATTTAGCTTTTAGTAACCCTCTGTGTGTGTGTGTGTGTGTGTGTGTGTGTGTGTGTGTGTGTGTGTGTGTACAAAGATACATGTATGCTCCATTACATACACAAACTAGTAGTGTAATGATGTTAAAACACAAACATATTATAATACTTTTATCTCATAATTTTTTCTGCTTAAACTGATATTGTTAATGACTGATAAGATTTTTTTTAATATATATTTTTTCTTAATTTTGTAGAATACATAAGCAACTAAAAGTGCATAAACTAAACAGAATAGTTATGACCTCAAAAAAATACTGAATTCTTTAAACCAAATACATATCTTATAGTATGAAACTAATTTTTTAAAAACCGTCTACTATTAATCCTGTATTTTCTCAAAATTATGCTTAAGAATAATTTATTATCTTTTAAAAGAAAAAATGAATAAATCAAATAAAGCATTGAAACTCTTAGAATCGTTAGTAACTCCTATGGTTGCTATGCATTCTCTCATTTAAGGTAAGATTGTTTTTCTCGTCTGTCTTTACACATGCCTGTTTCCCTTTGGGTTTTATGCCATGTTAGTATTTGACCTGTGTGTGGATCTGATACACTGTTTTCCACCAGCAGTAAATACTGTGGGAGACTGATAGAAGCAGACCAACTTTATTTTTTAATACATATAGATGTATAGAAATTGCAGCACTGCATATTTTTAAATGTTTTGAAGTGACTTCGTCTCTTTTGCTTTAGTTTTTACCAGATTCGTGCATCTATGAAAATTCCACCAAGAGTTCCCCACAGAGTAGAAGCTAGTTTGTTACATGCAGCAGGTAAGCCAAGGAATATTTTCAACTTTTAAAAAAAAATGTGAAGCAACATTATAATGACCAATAATAACTTTTCATAATTATTTTTATCTTTTAATTACAAATATAAGATGCCAAAGAGCATCATTCTCATACCTCTTATAAAAAATATATTTGAGGCCTCAGTAAAACAGGCTTGATTATAGGTTCCTTGTCTCCCTCTTAGGTTTCTTATGATGAGTGAATAAAAGAAAGTATGTGAAATTTCCATGAAACCAAACATAAGTGGGGGTGGTATCATTTATATCATGTAATATATAATTTTAACAAATACACAGTGAATGTGGACACATAATTTGACATATGATCACAAAGGTTTTATGATAAAGTTTTATAGTATGCGTTTTGAGAATATTTTTCAACCACTTTTTTTTTTCTGGTTGATTACTCTAATTAGAAAACAAAGGGCCAGAAAGCGTAAAATAAACATGTTATAGCAGCTCTTTTATTACTCATACTCTGAGGAGACACACCAGCATTAAAGGATTGGAGCCAAAACTGGTGGCCCTGACATAATCATTGGGCATTTTTTCAGCTTTCCTTATACAGTATACTCTGTTTCAGTCTAAGAAGTTAGAAAACGAAATGGTTAATGAAACGTACTAGAGAGTTATCATATATTTCTAATATGAATTACTAGTTTTCAAAACATCATAAAATAATAAGTATACCTAACATTAAAGCTATGTTGAACACAGTTCAGTTCAGTTTTGAAATTTAAAAATATATTCTGGGAATTTGAAGTGTTGAGGATTATCTTTCTTAGCATACTGTGGATACCAAAATGCTGGGAGGATCCCACATGCCGCGGAGCGGCTGGGCCCGTGAGCCATGGCCGCTGAGCCTGCGCGTCCGGAGCCTGTGCTCCGCAACGGGAGAGGCCACAGCAGAGGGAGGCCCGCATACCACAAAAAAAAAAAAAAAAAAAAAAAAAAAAATTATCTCATTTGATATTTAACGTAAAAAAAGTTAACATATGCACATTTGAAAGTTTTGTTCATTTTTGAAGATTTATACCTTTAAAGTACCATGAATTTTAACTTAAAAAATATATTTACAGTCATAATAGACTGCTTTTATAAATGCAAAGTGAACATCGCTTAAAATAATGTAGGTAATTACTTCCAGTGGTTTGTTTTTCCTGTATCTCTAGAACTTAGCCCAGTGGCTAACACATAGGTGGGTCCTCAGTAAGTAATGAATTAGTGGTACGTGTATGTATATGTATACATACGCACATTTATTTATTTTTTAATATGTTGAACCGTATGTTTTAGGTACTTTTTTTTCATTTATTTATTTTTGGCTTCATTGGGTCTTTGTTGCTGCATGCGGGCTTTCTCTAGTTGCAGCAGGCGGGGGCTTCTCTTTGTTGCAGTGCGTGGGCTTCTAATTGCGGTGACTTCTCTTGTTGCGGAGCACAGGCTCTAGGCACGTAGGTTGCAGTAGTTGTGGCACGCGGGCTCAGTAGTTGTGGCTCGTGGGCTCTAGAGCACAGCCTCAGTAGTTGTGGCACACGGGCTTAGGTGCTCCGCAGCATGTGGGATCTTCCCAGACCAGGGATTGAACCCGTGTCCCCTGCATTGGCAGGCAGATTCTCAACCACTGTGCCACCAAGGAAGTCCCACATGCACATTTAAATTCAGGGAATTTTAAATTAGGATACTCTAAAAGTATACAGTAAATGCAGAGTGTTGTTTAAATGTCTCTGAATTTATGTGTGCAAATCATTATATTAGGATTGACGGTGTACACTTACAAATAGGACATAGTTCTTGTGCTTAAGAAGTTTAAAATGAAATGTCTATCAGTTGCTTAATACCACATACCTGAATATTTTTAAATAGCAATATTTCACTTAATCTTTAATTAAAATTAAAACTTGCTCTCCTTTGGTCCCAAGGCTCCTGCTGTTTCCACTTTGATTTTTCTTCTCAGTCATCTCACGTCTTCAAGGTGACCTCATCTTAATCTCAACTAAGCATCTATCTCTGTGGAGTTTTGCCATGTCTCTTTAAGGCCAAATTGTGATTTTAAAGGTTCTAAATTTAATTGGCTACTGTTTCATTCACTCTTTAATTCCGGCTTTGTGATCTGACCATATGTTCTCTTCAGGGCCACACCTTCCTAGAAATAATAGTAATAAATATATTTATATATTTTAATCTTTGTATTATTTACAAATGTAATATTTAAACTATCATCGAGGAAATTATTAAAGAAAAATAAAGACTAAATATTCAGCTCCCTAGAGTCCATCTAAAGTCATCCCTGATTTATAATCTTCATTTAGCTTTTAGTAACCCTCTGTGTGTGTGTGTGTGTGTGTGTGTGTGTGTACAAAGATACATGTATGCTCCATTACATACACAAACTAGTAGTGTAATGATGTTAAAACACAAACATATTATAATACTTTTATCTCATAATTTTTTCTGCTTAAACTGATATTGTTAATGACTGATAAGATTTTTTTTAATATATATTTTTTCTTAATTTTGTAGAATACATAAGCAACTAAAAGTGCATAAACTAAACAGAATAGTTATGACCTCAAAAAAATACTGAATTCTTTAAACCAAATACATATCTTATAGTATGAAACTAATTTTTTAAAAACCGTCTACTATTAATCCTGTATTTTCTCAAAATTATGCTTAAGAATAATTTATTATCTTTTAAAAGAAAAAATGAATAAATCAAATAAAGCATTGAAACTCTTAGAATCGTTAGTAACTCCTATGGTTGCTATGCATTCTCTCATTTAAGGTAAGATTGTTTTTCTCGTCTGTCTTTACACATGCCTGTTTCCCTTTGGGTTTTATGCCATGTTAGTATTTGACCTGTGTGTGGATCTGATACACTGTTTTCCACCAGCAGTAAATACTGTGGGAGACTGATAGAAGCAGACCAACTTTATTTTTTAATACATATAGATGTATAGAAATTGCAGCACTGCATATTTTTAAATGTTTTGAAGTGACTTCGTCTCTTTTGCTTTAGTTTTTACCAGATTCGTGCATCTATGAAAATTCCACCAAGAGTTCCCCACAGAGTAGAAGCTAGTTTGTTACATGCAGCAGGTAAGCCAAGGAATATTTTCAACTTTTAAAAAAAAATGTGAAGCAACATTATAATGACCAATAATAACTTTTCATAATTATTTTTATCTTTTAATTACAAATATAAGATGCCAAAGAGCATCATTCTCATACCTCTTATAAAAAATATATTTGAGGCCTCAGTAAAACAGGCTTGATTATAGGTTCCTTGTCTCCCTCTTAGGTTTCTTATGATGAGTGAATAAAAGAAAGTATGTGAAATTTCCATGAAACCAAACATAAGTGGGGGTGGTATCATTTATATCATGTAATATATAATTTTAACAAATACACAGTGAATGTGGACACATAATTTGACATATGATCACAAAGGTTTTATGATAAAGTTTTATAGTATGCGTTTTGAGAATATTTTTCAACCACTTTTTTTTTTCTGGTTGATTACTCTAATTAGAAAACAAAGGGCCAGAAAGCGTAAAATAAACATGTTATAGCAGCTCTTTTATTACTCATACTCTGAGGAGACACACCAGCATTAAAGGATTGGAGCCAAAACTGGTGGCCCTGACATAATCATTGGGCATTTTTTCAGCTTTCCTTATACAGTATACTCTGTTTCAGTCTAAGAAGTTAGAAAACGAAATGGTTAATGAAACGTACTAGAGAGTTATCATATATTTCTAATATGAATTACTAGTTTTCAAAACATCATAAAATAATAAGTATACCTAACATTAAAGCTATGTTGAACACAGTTCAGTTCAGTTTTGAAATTTAAAAATATATTCTGGGAATTTGAAGTGTTGAGGATTATCTTTCTTAGCATACTGTGGATACCAAAATGCTGGTTAATGTTAAAGTTTAATGAATTGTACGTAATGGAGAGTTTACTCTTTCTGAAGACTGTCAAAATGCTCAGGGAGGCCTATTGCTTATGACCAAAAATATGTACCTTTTTTCTTTTCAAAATTAATTTTCTTCTTGGCCTGGTGTACATGTTGGAGTATACATTTATTGTCAATAGGTCTTTTGTAAGTCTACTTTCTAGGAAACAGGTTAAAACAACTAATGTTACAGGACAGATTGGTACTGCCTTTTTGACCTTCCTTAATCAGCAGACTAAATGTCCTGCTTTGTTGTATCTCCTAAAGTTGCCAGTTGGAAAATACTGTAGAAAAACTTCTTTTTTCTGGACTACCTTTTTATTTATATATATTTTCAGCTTTATAGAGGAATAATTGACAAATATCATTTTATATATTTAAAGTGTACAATGTGATTTGTTATACACATACATTGTACAATACATATACATATGTGATTTGTTATACAGGTACAATGTGAAAAAATTGCCATGGTCAAGATAATTAGCACATCTATCACTTCACATAGTTAGTTGTTTTGTGTGTTTGTGGGAAAGAAAGCTTAAGATTTATTCTTAACAGATTTCAAGTGTACAGTACTTTTTTTCTAACTATAGTCATCATGCTGTGCATTAGATCTGCAGAACTTATTTTTCTTATAACTAAAAGTTTGTACCCTTTGACCTACATCTCCCCATTTCTCCCACACTCAGCCCCTGGCAACTACCATTCTACTGTCTATTTCTATGAAACTGACTTTTTGGTTTTGTTTCCACATGTAAATGATAACATCCGGTATTTGTCTTTCTGTGTCTGACTTATTTCATGCAGCTTAATGCCCTCCAGGTTCATCCATGTTGCTGCAGATGACAGGATTTCCATCTTTTTTATGGCTGAATAGTATTCCATTGTTTAAAGAAACACTGCATTTTCTTTATCCATTCATCCACTGGCAGACACTTGGGCTATTTCCACGTCTTAGCTATTGTGAATGATGCTGCAATGAAAATGGGAGTGCAGAATTTTCTTTTAGATGCTGATTTCATTTCTTTCAAATATATATTCAGGAGTGGGATTGCTGGATCATTTGGAAGTTCTATTTTCAATTTTTTGAGGCTCCTCCATACTGTTTGCCATAGTGACTGCACCAATTTACATTCTCCCCAACAGTGCACAAGTGTTCCCTTTTCTCCACATCCTGGCCAACATTTGTTATCTCTTGACGTTTTGATAATAGCTATTCTGACAGATGTGAAGTGGTATCTCTTTGTGCTTTTGATTTGCATTTCCCTGATGATTAGTGATGTTGAGCACCATTTCATGTATATGTTGGCCATTTGTATGTCTTCTTTGCCAAAAAATGTCTTTTCGATTCCTCTGCCTATTCTAAAATCAGATTGTTTTTTTGCTATTGAGTTGTTTGGTTCTTTATATATTTTGGATATTATCCCGTATCAGATATATGATTGGCAAATATTTTCTCCCAGTCAGTAGGTTGGTTTTTCTTTTGTTGGTGGTGTCCTCTGCTGTGCAGAAGCCTTATAGTTTAATGTAGTCCCACCTGTCTATTTTTGCCTTTGCTTTGGTGTCAAATCCAAGTAATCGTTGCCAAGACCAATGTCAAGGAGCTTTTCCCCTTTGTTTTCTTCTAGGAGCTTTGTGGTTTCAGGTCTCAAATTTAAGTCTAATCCATTTTGAGTTAATTTTTGTGAGTGATATAAAATAGGGGTCCAGTTTGATTCTTTTGCATGTGAATGTCCAGTTTTCCCAGCACCACTTTTCGAAGAGACTTTCTTCTCCTTATTATGTGTTCTTGGTGCCTTGTCAGGTATTAGTTGACCATATGTGGTGGGCTGATTTCTGGGCTCTCTTTTTTGTGCCATTGACCTATGTGCCTTTTTTTTATGCCAGTACCATACTGTTTTGATTACTATAGCCTTGCAATATAGATTGAAATCAAGAAGTGTGATGCCTCCAGCTTTGTTCTTTCATTCTCAAGATTGCCCTGGCTATTCAGGAACTTTTGTGGTCTCATACAAAGTTTAGGATAATTTTTTCTGTTTCTGTGAAAAATACCATTGGAATTTTGATAAGAGATTATATTGAATTTGTAGATCACTTCAGGTAGTATGGATATTTTAGCAATATTCATTCTTCCAATCCAAGAACACAGGTTATCTTTCCATTTATTTATGTCTTCTTCAGTTTCTTTCCTCAGTGTCTTATAGTTTTCAGTGTACAGGTCTTTCATCTCCTCTGGTTAAATTTATTCCTAAGTATTTTATTGCTTTTGATGCTATTGTAAATGGGATTTTCTTCTTGATTTCTCTTTCACATAGTCCATTGTTAGTGTATAGAAATGCAACTGATTTTTATATGTTGATTCTGTGTCCTGCAACTTTATTAAATTCATTGATTAATTCTAACAGCTTTTTGGTGGAGACTTTAGGGTTTTTATGTATAAGATCATGTCATCTGCATACAGAGATGATTTTAATTCTTCCTTTAAATTCTTTAATTTAATTAAAGAATTAAATTCCTTTAATTCTTCCTATTTGGATGCCTTTAATTTCCTTTTTTTGCCAGTTTGTTGTGGCTAGGACTTCTAGTACTGTGTTGAACAGGAGTGGTAAGAGTGGGCATCCTTTTCTTGTTCCTGACTTGAGAGGAACACTTTGAACTTTTTACCACTGAGGATGTGTTAGCTGTGGGCTTGTCATAAATGGCCTTTATTATGTTGAGGTACATTCCTTCTGTACCTAATTTATTGAGAGTTTTTATCATGAAAGTATGTTGAGTTTTGTCAAATTATTTTTCTGCATCTGTTGAGATGATCATATGATTTTTATCCTTCATTCTTATCCTTCATTTATCTTCATTTCGTTAATGTGGTATATCACGTTTATTGATTTGCATATGTCAAACCATCCTTGCATCCCAGGGATAAATCCCACTTGATCATAGTGTATGATCCTTTTAATGTGCTCTTGAATTTGGTTTGCTAGTATTTTGTTGAGGATTTTTGCATCTGTGTTCATCAGAGCTATGGTACACAAAGATATCAACACTTTTACATGCAGTGGCCCTGAATGAACTGTGAGACATGCTGCTTTTCCTGCCCAAGACCATCCCCAGGTTGGTTACCTTTTATGTGTGTCATGTTCCACAGCTTCTGAACCATCCTCTGAAACCTCTCTGGGAATGTAAATCTGGCATCCCAATTGTACTTCCTGCCAGTATACCCCAGAATAGCCTATGGTGTTGAATGTTTAAGGTTGTATGAAAATTATAGAGAATAATGGTTGATGGAATGTCATGACTTATTAGAGGCTCACTGGTATAGGAGATCCAAAATAATGTTCAGGTGAGTTTCCTCACCAGCAATCTGAAAAACAAAGAGCAAAGAAAGGCAGCCAGTTTATTCCAGTCTAAGAGGTATTGGTTCTTTTCTCTTTTTATGTCTTTCCTCCCCCAAGATTTGTTTCATTTTAAAATGATATTTAAGAGTTCCTGGAGTATGTGTACCTTTTTAGTATTAGTAAATTTGTTAGGAAAAAGTATCCTTCCAAAATTTTTCTGCCTCCAGAAATTACTCCTGTGTATTTGGCTGACTTTGTGTTAATAAATATATATCACTGATTTCTAGACTCATCCTTGCTAACAACATTAATATGTGTAAGTCTCTTTTCGCTTCTGTTCCTTAACAGTTCACATTTCCTTCCAAGGTCTTGAATTTTCTCTGTACTTTTTGTTACATACCCTATTTTTCTTCTAATTTAGATTTGTGCTTCCATCTCAAAACCTTTTCTTTCCAGCTCTATATTTTACCATATATCCTACACCGTGTGTATATTTCTGGAAAACTTTTAAGAAGAAGAGAAAAAAATGATGATTTTGTCTGTGAGTTGCAGTAGGCAGGTTAGATGGTTTGGGAATTAGATGGTGTTATACAGCTTATTGCAACATGTTTAAATTATTTCCAGCACAAGATTGTGCTGACAGTGAGAGGCTTGAGTCAGGACATAGCTGTCATCTTATAATAACATCAGTCATGAGAGACAGTGAGTATTTATGGGGCTGCTGAAAACGGAATAATAACAGTGCATTCAGAGATTTCTGCAACAGAGAAGTCATTGCCAGTTCTGGGAAGCTGGCCCCAGTTTGAAATGTTAGAAGACTATGTACAATTTTGATAAAAAGTCAAGAACAACTCGCCATTTCTAATAGTGATATTAGTTTTTAAAAAGAAGCATATACTGTTTTATTTGATTTTTCATATCTGTCCGTCCCTTTTCTCTGAAAAAAATATTTTTATGCAAATAATACCCGCAAAGAGTTAAAAGATCCATTAGTCCAGAAAGATTAGTAGTGAAAACCATAGCTCCTTCTCTGGATGCATCCGCTTTTAACTGTTTCTGTAGTCCTGATGGTTTCCCCTACATGGACATTCCACGTCCTGTGACAATTTCTGTCACACCACTTCCTCCCTCTCCTCCTATTTTTTAAGAGATACCATTATTCTCACATTTCTCTTTGATCATTACCGGAGCTTCAAATGAAATATTTAAAGCTCTGTTTCTTATTTCAGCACATATGACAGACCTCTCATTTTTTAAAGTAAAGATGTAAACAATCTTACCTCTTTTTTCAAATTTTCTCTTTCCCTCCACTTCCCAACCTGTTGGACATACCCTTTGTTTTATATTATCAAGATTGCTAACATTCATATTCGGATTTGTAACTGTAGTTAAATCTTGTGGTTTTTGTCTATGGGTTTATTCCAAATGTTGAAAACAAGTAAACAGCATTTACATTTTCATGGTAACACAAGCGGGAAAGGGTTTATAAAATTGAAATGACTATCCAGCATAAAGAAGGAGGATCTTAAGTTTCTGGCAAGACAAGGCAGATCTAGTTCCCGTTTTGGTATTGATCTGGGTCACCTATGAGATCGAGATAGCTATAGGTATATCTTAGGTATTTTAGTAGTTGTAGAGTCAAAGGTGCAGCTTTGTTGTGGTTAACAAAGTAGTTCCTTGGAATCAGGATACCAGCTTCCTTTTATGTTACCTTGGAAAACTCACTTAACCTCTGCGAGCTTCAGTTTCTCATCTGTGAAATGTGTAACCTGCTTTACAATAAGTGAAAGTTCATAGCAAACTGTAAAGGGCCATATACATGTAGGATATTGTTATCGGGCTTCTAGTAATACAAGAAAGAATAAGAAGCAGTCAAGTTTGACTCATTTACTATGCCATTTGTGAACCATTTAATGTTGTAAAGAGCCGAAACTTATTAATTGGATGTTTTCCTATGATTTAAATAATTTCTTTTATGCAACATAGTAACTAAGCACATAGGATAACATCTCATGTTAATAAGTAAATCTAAAATTTTTTTAAAAAATCAATAAAACCATTTCCTGGACAAGAAGCATGAACCAGGATGACCAAGGGCAAGAGGGGAAAATGCAAGGGAGGAAGAGACCTCAGAAAAGTCCCTGGACTTTATAACTTATTACAGAAATCTGGGTACCTGGGCTTCCATTTCTGTTCGTATAAAGCTAGCTTAATCTGCACAGAGTATTTGAATTTAGACATAACTAGTTTCAAGTCTTGTTCTGCTGTTTACTAGCTTTATGGTCTTAAGCAAATTAATCAATTTCTCTGAGCCTTTCCTAATCAGTGAAATGGAAATAATCCCTGTTTTTTTGTGTGTGTTTTTTGAAAAGTGTGTTTTTTGAAAATTAAATGAGAAAATTGGGTCAAGAGGCCTGGTGTAGCGCTCAGTAAATATTGGGTACTTTGTCCTGGCTTCCCGTTCTATCTTAACTGCTGCAGATGTTAAAGAGCTGGAATAAGGTGACCTCTAGGATCTCAGCACCTGCTTGATGTAAGGAGAGACAGTCCCGGAAGAGGGGGCTACTGGAGCCATTTGTGTGCCTCTCCCTTCTCCGTGTTTAAGGGCTGGCCTTGCTTGTACACAGGAGAGCTGATTGATATGGTGTGCCCTCTTCAGCACCTTCTCTGGGTCTTTTCTTCCTCAGTGAGACAGCTCTTCCCCTCTAGCGTGGGGTTCTGTAGTAAGTGTAAGAGTGAACTGCAGGTATGTCTTTGAACTAGTTTATCAGTGTGGCATAGAAGACCAAGCACAGGCTTTGCAGCAAACAGCAGTGGCATTTATTTCCTGGACAACTTAGTTATGTTATCAGAGGCTTGGTATCTATAAAATGGATATATTAATCCCTGCCCTATAAGATTGCCTAACGGATTAATAACAATATACGTAAAGCACAGTCCTGGCACATAGTAAGTGCTCTATAGATGGTAGCTAGTAGTAGTAGTGAGAAGCAATAAATAAGTAATAAGTAGTAATTGAAAGTCAGCTATTTTTCCTTTTTATTGAATAAATTTGGCATTTTTATTGAATAATGTAACATTGTATAAATTTAACATTGTGTACAATGTATTACTTTGATACATTTGTATATTGTACTGTGATTGCCATTGTAGTGATATTTATCACATTACCTAATTATAGTGCAGTATTGTTGTCTTTATTCATTATGCTATGCATTATATCTCTGACTTATTTATACTAAACTCATTGCAAGCTCATACCCTTAAGCTACATCAGTGTTATCTTCCCACCCGCCCCCATACCAGGGGATGGGGGGGGTGGGAAGATAAGATTGTTCTTATTTTACTCTCTGTTCGTTATGAGTTTGACTTTTTTTTAGGATTCCACATATAAATGATATCATACATACTGTCTTTCTCTAACTTACTTCACTTAGCATAATGTGCTCAATCAGGATCCATCCATATTGTCGCAAATGGCAGGATGTCCTCCTTTCTTGTGGCCGAATAATATTCCATTGTGTATATATACACCACACCTTTTTTATCCTTTCATCTGTTGATGGGCATTGAGATTGCTTCCACGTCTTGGGTATTGTGAATGATGCTGCAGTAAACATGGGAGTGCATATATCTCTTCAAAATCCCATTTCCGTTGCCTTTGGGTATATACCCAGAAGTGGAATTGCTGGATCATATGGCAGATCTGTTTTTAGTTTTTTGAGGAACCTCCATATTGTTTTCCACAGTGGTCAGACCAACTTACACTCTCACCAACATCGTGTGAGGGTTCCTTTTTCTCCACACCCTCGCCAGCACTGTTGTCTCTTTTCTTCTTGAGGATGGTCATTCTGACAGGTGTGAGGTGATAGGTAATTGTGGGTTTGTTTTGCATTTCCCTGATGATTAGCCTTGCTGACCATCTTTTTATGTGACTGTTGGCCATTATAGTGTCCTCTTTGGAAAAAAAAATCTATTTAGTTCTTCTGTAAGACTGCTATTTATGGGGAGAAAGAAAGAGAAATTGCCCAAAATTCAAGCAATAATATTCATGGAAAGTCTTATTACTAAAAAAGTATATTCTCCACTTTGATAAAAGCTTCACAACTAGATAAACATTTGGACTAATAAGAAATCAAACCTGGTTGAACCAAAAGGAAATTTCCAGCTATTTGTGTTTGACCAGGGTTTTTCTAAGGCTGTCTAGTCTGGGTAAGATTCCTTGTGCATATATGTATTGCATTCTTTTTCCTACCTACCACCACCCAGTGCTTTTATACAGGTGGTAGTGGTTAAAAGAAAAAGGGGGCTTCCCTGGTGACACAGTGGTTAAGAATCCACCTGCCAATGCAGGGAACACGCTTCGAGCCCTGGTCTGGGAAGTTCCCACATGAGGCAGAGCAACTAAGCCCGTGCACCACAACTACTGAGCCCATGTGCCTAGAGCCCATGCTTTGCAACAAGAGAAGCCACCGCAATGAGAAGCCCACGCACCGTAGTGAAGAGTAGGCCCTGCTCGCA
The DNA here is from genome assembly GCF_002837175.3 of Physeter macrocephalus. Taxonomy (NCBI): domain Eukaryota; kingdom Metazoa; phylum Chordata; class Mammalia; order Artiodactyla; family Physeteridae; genus Physeter; species Physeter macrocephalus. The sequence continues at coordinate 81,239,650 of NC_041223.1, forward strand.
GCAACCAGAGAAAGCCCGGGAGCAGCAACAAAGACCCAACACAGCCAAAAAATAAAATAATAAATAAATAAATACATACATAAATTCTAAAAAAAGAAAAGAAAAAGGGGGGGACTTCCCTAGTGGCGCAGTGGTTAAGAATCCACCTGCCAATGTAGGGGACACGGGTTCAAGCCTTGGTCCGGGAAGATCCCACGTGCCACGGAGCAACCAAGCCCATGTGCCACAACTACTGAGCCTGCTCTCTAGAGCCCACGAGCCACAACTACTGAGCCTGTGAACCACAACTGCTGAAGCCCCCATGCCTAGAGCCCGTGCTCCGCAACAAGAGAAGCCACTGCGATGAGAAACCTGCACATGCAACGAAGAATAGCTACCCCTCGCTGCAACTAGAAAAAGCCTGTGTGCAGCAACGAAGACCCAATGCAGCCATAAATTAAAATTAATTAATTAATTAATTAATTAAAAAATAAATAAAAGAAAAAGGGAAGTCTGGAAATAGGGTCTAGGTATCAGGAAGAGTTGGCCCAGGTGCTTTGCCTTGGCAGTGGCTAACTGGCCACTTGTAATGAAGCGTCAGTATTTTGCAGTGCTGCTAGAAGAACCATCTCTTTCTCCCCTGTTAGTTGTTTCCTTAAGCTCTGCCCAGACGACCAACCTTTCCGGGCCTTCCTTTGACAGACACTGAAATGTTGTGATAGATTTTTCTGAATTGTGAAGATTTTTCATGACTTGACCCCCATCCTACATATCTGACTTTATTTCCCACCGTTGTCCCTGTGGATTCTCTGGAACAAATTCGCTGGGCTCTAAACTCCCTCCTATTCTGTGCACATTCCTCCCCTCATTGTCTCTTTTGTTAGGCAGTAGATGCCTCCCATAGGCACTGAGAAGTTTCCTCTGCCATGTTGTCATAGCGCTTTCTATAGACTTCTTTCAGCTCTTAGCATCTTAACACATTTTTTCCAATTCAGAAATGGAATTCTAATACAAACAAACAACAAGAATCATTAAAGAAAAATGCTTTTAAAAATGAGGAAAGTTTAAAGAAATACATAGCTAGAGACAATTCATATTATGTCACTAATCCATTACTGTTATCAGGAACTGAATAATTTCAACAACTGTGAATGGAAAACTCACCAGAAAGTTAGCTCTTGCAATAAACTCTTGCATAGGTTATGAAACTTGAGTCCATTTGGCATCACAAGCCTCCACTTCCTTTCCCTGGATTCAGCGGCTTCCTTCTGTCACTGCCATTTGTTGTCTTTTTACCTGGCTGAAGAGACAGTGATAATTACAGTGCCATTTGCTTTGGCCTCCGGAAATAAGGAATTAGGAGATTATCACATTGTACTGCAATTATTTGCTTGAATGTTTCTATCCAAACTAGACTGGGAACTCTGAAAACAAGGGCAGTGTTCTTATTTATGTTCATATCTCTTAGTTCTCAATATTTTAGCGGCAAATTGTTGTTGAATGAATGCTCACTTGTTCACAGAATAAATGAGAGATACCAATGCTAGCTGTTTAACCAAAAGAAATGGAAATGCAGAAAGATGGTGATAAGAATAAAATCTAAATTATCATGATTTAATGGAAGTATTTGTAGGCCTCTATCACAAGTCTCTCAAAGTGTAGGTTTGATGTTTGGGTTAGCAGATGACTGATAGGCAAAGTGAAAATAGAGTCATTTCAACAAGGAAATAGGGCACTAAATTAAGAAGTTAGCTGAAAGTTCAGTTCTTCAATAGATACTTGCTGAGTGCCTGTTATGTGTAAGACATAGTCCTCACTCGTAAATCAAAGCAATGAAACATGTTTATGTGGTTCCTAACCTCATGGATGGAGGTTATCATCTAATAAGTGTTAAAAAGCAGGAAGGCTTTCTGAGTCAAGACAATAAACTGAGTACACACATATGTCTGGGTCTTCTTGTTTCCAGGACTCCTTGGTAATAGCAATGGAGGAGTGTAAGAAGGAATAACAAAAATATTTCAGTGAATTTTGAAGGACAGAAAACAGAAGTAGGAGCTGAACTACCTTTTTGGGACACTTTCCCTGCAAGCATGCAGATGGGAATAGCAGATGAAGGAAAGTGAGAGGCGGGCCTAGAAACAGGGATAAATTAAAGGTCTGTAATCAGGTCAGCTGGGCACCCCAGGCCCAGTGCAGAATGTCAGGAAATTAATGTTAACCTTAGGACGAAAACCTCAAGGCTTCTCTCTAAATAAATTGCCATGGGTTACTAACACTCCAGAGTAAAGCACTCTTTTTTTTTTTTTTTGGTAAAAAACACATAACAAGAAATTTCCCCTCTTAACAAACTTTTAAGTGTTGTGTTGCTCACTGTATGCACATTGTTGTTTGACAAACTCTGTACGTTGAACATGGTGTACCGAGAACTCCTCATTTACCCCAGCTCCTGGCCCCTAGCAGCCACTCTTGTACTTACTGCTTCCGTGAGTGACGACTTGAGATCCCTCGTGTAGGTGGAATCATGCAGCATTCGTCTGGCCTATTGCACTTAGCATAAGTCCTCATGGTTCATCCATGTGGTAGCGCATGACAGGATTTCCTTCTTTTTTTTTTTAAATTTAATTAATTAATTTATTATTTATTGTTGGTTGCGTTGGGTCGGTTGCTGTGCGCGGGCTTTCTCTAGTTGCGGTGAGCAGGCGCTACTCTTCTTTGCGGTGTGTGGGCTTCTCATTGTGGTGGCTTCTCTTGTTGCGGAGCACGGGCTCTAGGCACGCAGGCTTCAGTAGTTGTGGCTCATGGACTTAGTTACTCAGTGGCATGTGGGATCTTCCTGGACCAGGGCTCGAACCCGTGTCCCCTGCATTGGCAGGCAGGTTCTTAACCACTGCACCACCAGGGAAGCCCACCTCCTTCTTTTTTAAGGCTGAAAATATTCCATCTTATATCTCATTTTCTTTATCCATTCATCCGCTGATGGACATTTATGCTTCTATGAACAGCACAGTGCAGATATATGTCTTCAAGACCCTGTTTTCAAATCTTTTGTATAAATATCCAGAAGTGGGATTGCTAGATCATATGGTAGTTTTCTTTTAATTTTTTGAGGAGCCTCCATACTGCTCTCCATGGTAGCTACATCATTTACATTCCCACCAACAGTGCACACAAGTTCCAGTTTCTCCGCAAGCGCTGACCGTGTACCTAATACCATATGAAGTAAGAAATAAATGAAGTTTCTTTTTTTTTCTAAGTTTTGAATTTTATTTATTTTTTTATACAGCAGGTTCTTATTAGTCATCCATTTTATACACATCAGTGTATACATGTCAATCACAATCTCCCAATTCAGCACACCACCATCCCCACCCCCCACCGCTTTCCCCCCTTGGTGTCCACACGTTTGTTCTCTACATCTGTGTCCCAACTTCTGCCCTGCAAACCGGTTCATCTGTACCATTGTTCTAGGTTCCACATATATGC
>NC_041223.1:81244525-81282678 GCF_002837175.3 Physeter macrocephalus
AGTTTCATTAGGTCCCATTTGTTTATTTTTGTTTTTATTTCCATTACTCTAGGAGGTGGATCAAAAAAGATCTTGCTGTGATTTATGTCAAAGAGTGTTCTTCCTATGTTTTCCTCTAAGATTTTATAGGGTCCTTACATTTAGGTAAAGTCTTACATTTAGGTCTCTAATCCATTTTGTGTTTATTTTTGTGTATGGTGTTAGGGAGTGTTCTAATTTCATTCTTTTATATGTAGCTGTCCAGTTTTTCTTCCAATCCAAGAACATGGTATATCTCTCCATCTGTTGGTATCATCTTTATAATTTCTTTCAACAGTGTCTTATAGTTTTTTGCATACAGGTCTTCTGTCTCCCTAGGTAGGTTTATTCCTAGGTATTTTATTCTTTTTGTTGCGGTGGGCTGTGGGTTTGTCATATATGGCCTTTATTATGTTGAGGAAAGTTCCCTCTATGCCTACTTTCTGCAGGGTTTTTATCATAAATGGGTGTTGAATTTTGTGAAAAGCTTTCTCTGCATCTATTGAGATGATCATATGGTTTTTCTTCTTCAGTTTGTTGATATGGTGTGTCACGTTGATTGATTTGCGTATATTGAAGAATCCTTGCATTCCTGGAATAAACCCCACTTGATCATGGTGTATGATCCTTTTAATGTGCTGTTGGATTCTGTTTGCTAGTATTTTGTTGAGGATTTTTGCATCTATATTCATGAGTGATATTGGTCTGTAATTTTCTTTTTTTGTAGTATCTTTGTCTGGTTTTGGTATCAGGGTGATGGTGGCCTCATAAAATAAGTTTGGGAGTGTTCCTTCCTCCCCAGTTGTTTGGAAGAGTTTGAGAAGGATGGTTGTTGGAGGATGCTTTGTATTTCTGCAGTGTCTGTTGTAACTCCTCCTTTTTCATTTCTAATTTAATTGATTTGAGTCCTCTCTTTTTCTTGATGAGTCTGGCTGATGGTTTTTCAATTTTGTTTATCTTCTCAAAGAACAATCTTTTTGTTTTATCGATCTTTGCTATTGTTTTCTTTGTTTCTATTTCATTTAATTCTGCTCTGATCTTTATGATTTCTTTCCTTCTGCTACCTTTGGGTTTTGTTTGTTCTTCTTTCTCTAGTTCCTTTAGGTTAGATTGTTTTTTTGAGATTTTTCTTGTTTCCTGAGGTAAGCTTGTATAGCTATAAACTTCCCTCTTAGAACTGCTTTTGCTGCATCCCAGAGGTTTTGGATCGTCGTGTTTTCATTGTCATTTGTCTCTAGGTATTTTTTGATTTCCTCTTTGATTTCTGCAGTGATCTCTTGGTTATTTAGTAATGTATTGTTTAGCCTCCATGTGTTTGTGTTTTTTACATTTTTTACATGTAATTCATTTCTAATCTCATAGCGTTGTGATCAGAAAAGATACTTGATATGATTTCAATTTTCCTAAATTTACTGAGGCTTGATTTGTGACCCAAGATGTGATCTATCCTGGAGAATATTCAGTGCACACTTGAGAAGAAAGTGTAATCTGCTCTTTTGGGATGGGATGTCCTATAAATATCAATTAAATCTATCTGGTCTATTGTGTCATTTAAGGCTTCTGTTTCCTTATTTATTTTCATTTTTGGATGATCTGTCCATTGGTGTAAGTGAGGTGTTAACGTCCCCCACTATTATTGTGTTACTGTCGATTTCCTCTCTTATAGCTGTTAGCAGTTGCTAACAAGAAGTTTCTGCTCCTTCCTCCTGAAATCCTCCTCCCTTCCATCTTCTTTTGACTAACTTTTTCGTGGTATTTCAACTCAAATGCTATATTGTCACCAAAGCCTTTCCTGACTCTGCAGACGAAGTTCACCCTCATGAGATGCCACAGCACTCTGTCCTTCTCTGTCATACTTAGTGCAGATGGAATTTACAGAATTAGATGAGGGCAGAGAAGGTGGTTTTTTGGTTTGTTTTGGTTTGGTCTGGTCTACTTAGCTTAGAACAATGCATGACATAGATAATGCAATAAGCATTTAAAATTTTATTGTGAAATGTATCAGACATTTTTGAAGATAATGTAAAACATTATTTTATTAAGTGATAAAATAAACACCCAGGTACCCAACCCTTCATTTAAGAAGCAGAATATTATTAGTACCATAAAAGCACCCTGTGTAACCCTCCTGACTTTTGTGTTAATCATTCTTTTGTTTTGCTTATAGTTTCATTACCTATGAGTATATGCCAAGGAAGTGTCTGGTTGAGTTTGGAAAAACTGAGTAGCAAGCACAAGCCCAGCTGTGAGGGAAAGCTGCTCCCATGAGAAAGCTGAGCAGTCTCTGGGTTATGGTATGCTTCTGTGCACTGAAAGGATTCAGGATCCCTTAGGGAATTCAGTGGGCAAGGTCAGGAATGACTTGTGTGCATCCCCACTTCCAGGCCATAGTGTGATGGAATATTTCGTGAGTTCACACATCCAGGGCTCCTGCCAAGGTTGCAGCGTGGTGGAGTATTAGATAGCCAACGTGTGGAATAGGCTGGTTTACATCTACACTTACCATTCAGTTTTCCTTCCTTCAACTCTTAGGAGTAGGGCAAAGCAGAAAACCTCTGTGAGGGGAAAAGGCTGCCCTCACATGATCTAGGCTATAGGGCAGAAACTTTCTTAGTCCACCCTCAAGCAAATCAAGTGCTGAAAGGAATCTGGCCAAGCTATTAATCTGTCCTTAGGTTAAAAAATGGCACCATGGCAGCACAGGTCTTTCAGATGAGAGACCTCGGCGTAGCTGTCTGTTGAGCACACTGATCCAATCTTGAGCAGTCACCTCTGTATCTAAGACAGAGGACCTCTTTGGAGTCTTCCTTCACGTCTTCCTAGGGGTTCCCTCTACCTTCCTTGTGCATTGGATCTTGTTTCCTAACACCTGTTTTGTCTCTTGGTTTACTCTCTCATTTTGGTGGAGCCTGTTCTCCATTATCTTGATGGGGAAAGTGGTGTAGGAAATAAATATCTCTGAAACCTTTAGCGTCTAAAAATGTCTTTATTCTGCTCTTACACTTGTTTAGCTAAGTATGGAATTCTAGGTTGGAACTCTTTCCTTCAGAATTTTGAGAATATTGCTCCATTGGCTTTTGGGTTGCAGCATTGCTGTTCAGAGTTTCAAAGCTTTTCTGGTTGCTAGTTAGGGTATCCACCTGTGTCACTCCATGTGACTTGGGGGAGTGAGAACAAGGGCAACTGAGGTGAACTTGAAACTCTGACCCCAGAGTCTCGTGTCTCTTGCCAGCATCCATGACACTGTGGCCAGCTAGCTTATTGGCTTGCAAATAGGGTTAGATCTTACTCTCTTTACAGTTCTTGAAATGCCAGAGAAGACTCTAGCCTGTTTCCTTCCTGGAGATAAGACTCTTTTAACTGCCAGCATTCTGGGAACCCAGTAGAGGAAGAGCTCTGTGCACCTCGGCGTTCAGGGTTCAGAACGCCTCTGCTTATACCTTCGTGCTCTCAGCTTTGCCAGGTGACTTCCCGTTCAGAGGGCCTCTGTTCTGTCCTCTCTGGGGAACAAACCTCCAGACTCCTCATGTGAAGGAGGCCTGTAGCAGGGAGAGGACGTGGGGATCTGGTCCTTGCTGAGAGGTCCCCTTCTCAATGAAGCATTGCCTGACTTTTCTGTTTAAAACCGCTACCTTTCTCACCCTCTTTCCTCTCTTTATCTTTCTCCATAGCACTTATTACCTTTAGACATACTGTATCATTTTTCTTATTTACTGTCTTTATTCTCTATCACCCTTCCCATTAGTATGTAAGCTCCAAAAGGTCAGAGATTTTTATCTCTTTAATTTTACTCTTTATCTCAGCACCTAGAAAGTGTCTATTATGTGCCTATTTATAGACCATCTGTTATAATAATAGCTGTTGTCATAGCTATTCAGTAAATATTTGTTGACTGGATGAGTGAATGAACGACTGGGAGGAACTTGCACAGCTTTTGCCCTTGGCTTCTGGTTTGAGAATAAAACTTGATAAGTTTATTTTCTTTAAGTCATTGGTACATCTTTTATTTCTTTTTTTTTTTTTTTTTTTTTGCGGTACGTGGGCCTCTCACTGTTGTGGCCTCTTCCTTTGCGGAGCACAGGCTCCAGACGCGCTGGCTCAGCGGCCGTGGCTCACGGGCCCAGCCGCTCTGCGGCATGTGGGATCTTCCCAGACCGGGGCACGAACCCGTGTCCCCTGCATCAGCAGGTGGACTCCCAACCACTGCGCCACCAGGGAAGCCCGGTACATCTTTTTAAAAGCTTTAAATATTGATGTTAATTGAGGGCATAGATGACTCTCACAGCAGGTTAATTATTGTCGTTGCAAAGCAATTTAGGATAATTTGTTTTGTGTACAATTTCTTATCATGTGCTTTAGAGTCCTGTTTTGGGCACTCCTAACTGCAGTGTTCTTTGTTTCTGTTAGAGCATTTCTATCACTCTCAGTCAGTAAATACTGGATATGCGTAGTTTGTAGGTAGAGCTAATGGGATTTGCTAAGGACTGGACGTGGGGCATAGAAGACAGAAAGGTTAATAAAGATTGAATTTGGGGGTATCCCTGGTGGCACAGTGGTTAAGAATCCGCCTGCCAGTGCAGGAGACACGGGTTCGAGCCCTGGTCCGGGAAGATCCCACATGCCACGGAGCAACTAAGCCCGTGTGCCACAACTACTGAGCCTGCGCTCTAGAGCCTGTGAGCCACAACTACTGAAGCCCACGCACCTAGAGCTCGTGCTCCGCAATAAGAGAAGCCACCGCAATGAGAAGCACGCACACCGCAACGAAGAGTAGCCCCCGCTCGCCGCAACTAGAGAAAGCCCACGCACAGCAACGAAGACCCAGTGAAGCCAAAAATAAAGAAAATAAATTTAAAAACAAAAAAACCCCACTATGCTATGCTTCTTCTTGGATAAGAAAAACACAGCAAAGAAAATGATTACAAGGGCGTGGCCTGTGCGGTGGGGGCAAAGCCAGGAGAGTGAGACGTCCAGGGAGCCAAGTAACCTGGTTATGTTTATCTTCTTATGAAATAAGAACCAAACTGCTCAGTTGAGGCTGAAGGCTAGGTGTGAGCAGAGAAAATAACCTGTGGAACAGTGATCTAGGAACGTGGGGCGGGAATGGATTCAGAAAACCTCGTGTGATTGCTCGGCAGCACCGAGGGCCTGTTCAAGCTTAGTGGTCGTGGATTTGAAGTCTGGTCCGTCCGAAGAGCTGTGTATTCTTCCCGGCTCCATTAACCTTGTGGATACAAGTATGGATTAGGCAGAGAGGTAGGTTTACAAAGGTTGAGATTTCTCCGGGCAAATATGACAAAGCAAGAGTAGTATGTGTGTCCTTAAGAGGACGTGTGCAAGGGTGGGTGATGACGTGAACCGAGGAGGTTAAGGTGGGTAAGGAGGGAAGTGGGGACTTGAGGGGAGGCAGGGGGCGGTGAAGAGGAGTAGGATCCAGTGGGGTCAGAGGATTGTTGAACTGGTGGTCTTAGAATGAACTGGAAAGAAAGGCGGGCGTGTGAGGGGATGTCGACTGGAATTTAAGTTACAGAGGGGTCGCGGTCACTGGCCATGTAAAAGTCTAGGGGACGACGCAGGAGTGGGAGCCAGGAGGGCTGCAAGGCGAGAGCCCTGGGGGTGGGGCGGGAAGGAATCGGGGAGGTTTCTCACCCACAGTGATGGCTGCAGTCGTTGGGGAGGAAGTAACCTTGAATTAAGAGATACAGCCTTCAAGAAGTAAGGGCTTCCAGGGCTCTGTAGGGACTGCAGACAGGAGTAAGGTGCCAAGTGGTACTGTGGGACGACGTGGCATTCGAAGGTGGTGGAGGTGGCCGGAAAGAGGAGGCACAGAGGATGTCTGCAGGCACTGGCAGGCAGCACAGGAGGTGCAGGCGGGGTGGGAGGAGGAGCGCGGAAGAGAAGCAGCCCCGCGGAAGAGCTGTAGCCTTACTGGTGCTCTCTGAGGGGGCAGATTCTAATTTTGCATTATCTGGGTGCATTAAAAATTTACTTCCCATTGAGGAGAATTTCTTCCTCTTCTCTGTAATTTACAGAAGTTAAGTTTCTGATACTTGATTTCCCTTCATATATGCGTGAAGGGAAAAGTTGTAAGTACGATACAAAGAACTTTCTTCCTGGGCTGTTTAAGAGTAATTTGCCAACACAATGCTCCATCATCCCCAAACACTTTTGTGGGTATTTCCTCCAAACAAGAGTATTGTCCTACATAACCCAAAGAAATCATCAAATTACAAAGCTAACATTGATACATTACTGCCACTTTATCCTCAGACCCATTGAAGTTTTGCTAGTTTTCCCCATAAAGTCCTTTGCAGCAAATGATCCAGTTCAGAATCATGCCTCGTAATAAGTGCTATGCCTCTTCAGTCCCCTTCGTTCTGGAATAGTTCCTCAGTCTGTCCTTGAGTCTCATGACCGTAACGCCTTTGAAGACTGTAACCCTGATAGTTTGTAGACTGTCCTTCAGTTCTCATTGGTCCGTGATTTCCTCATGGTGTGTGACAGACAGGACTGTCTCAGCAGCAGTGCTGTGCTCACCTCGTATATCTTACTGGGTGGCACATGACTTCTGTGTGTCCCATTAATGTGATGTCAAGTTGCATCATTTAAGTCTCTGTCAGACTTCACTGTAAAGTCACTCTTTTTCCCTTCAAACTTCTGGTGTGTATGTATGTATTTATATCAGTGTGGATTTATGAATTTCTCTGTTATTCAGTGCATGTTAATCCATTTCTGTCATCATTTACTTTGACGCTCAGTTTATCCCCGCTGTGACCAGGGAAACCTCTTCAAGCTGGCTTCTCTGTCCTTTTGATGTGTCCCCTCATTCTCCTAGCACTTACTTGCTTTCTGGTATGAAAAGATGGTCCAGATGGATCTTGTTCTGTGTGTGCCCCAGCTCTGGAGTCAACCATTTCTGCAAAGCCTTGGTTCTTCGTGGAGAATTGAATTAGAAAACAGTACTGGGGGCTGTGTTCTCAGGCCCTGTGAGTGGACAGAGCTAGTGAGTACATGTATATACATATACATTTACACATACGTGAATACATTTACATGTATTCATGTAAATGTAGTTACATCTGTTTTTACACCTGTTTTTCTTTATCTAAACATGTAGTAAAAACCACGAGTTCACATGAGTATTTCTACTTTTAGTCCAGTGTAGTCCAAAACCGCAGGATTCGTTTTATATTTGTATCTCCTTTCCATATGTGGACCTTCTTTCCCTGAAAGGTCTCAGTAGGGCACCTGGCTCTCCTGACCCTTGGTGTGTTTTCTCACTTGATCAGCCCCTTTCATAACCAGCTCCTGTCACTGCCTCCCTCCCTCACGATGCATCCATCCACCTCGGCCTTCAGCACCTCCTGCAGCCCACGTCGCTGTGCAACACCCTCCTCGCCCCACCCGGACTTGCTTAGCCCTCCTGCCAGGAGCTCCGCCTGCAGGGACACCCTCCTCCCGTCACTCGGGCTCCATTGCAGTGTATCAGGCTTCTGCTGCCCACAGCCACCTTCACCCCCCGAGAGAAGTTTCTCTCCTCCTTTTGGGACTCCTGCACCCTGTACCAGGCTGCCCCTCGGCCAGGACCCCCCCTCCCCCACAGCCTTAGGTCCCTCCCATGCAGCTGCCCCCTCATCTTGCTTGGGCTCCCGGTACCTTGTTCTCCCTGGATTGCCCTCGGCACCTGCACAGGCTCAGACCTCAGGCCACCCCAGCAGGGATACCCACCTTACTCCAGGTGGACTCTGGTGTCTCACTCTGGGCTCCCTGACCACGGAGATGCCCACTGTGCATAGTCTCTAGATTAAACATCTGCAAGTTCTTGGACTCCTTTTCCCATCATGTTATTTCTGGAGGATCGAGTAATAAGACAGCAGGTGTGCTGTTGGGATGACCTGACGCCCAGCAACCCAGAGGTGGGCCACGCTTTGCAGGTAGAGGACACAGTGTTCCGTGACGCTGCTCTCACCTCAGACACCAGCTGCAACTTGAGCATCCATAGGCTACCCTTGCTTCTGATCACATGGCTGCAAACTGGGAGTTACTAATTACCCCTCAGGTTCAGTAATTCACGAGAACAACTCACAGAACTCAGGAAAGCACTCTACTTATTATTCAAGTTTTATTATAGCAAAGGGATACAAATCATCAGAGCCATCCAAAAGAACAGATGCACAGCGCCAGGTCGGGGAGGGTCCCAGATTTGTGAAGTCCATTGTTATCCCCCCAAGGGGTCAGGATGCATTACCCACCCAGCAAAATCTATGTATGACAATGTAGAGAGTATTACCAACCAGAGAAGCTACCCCAAGCCTGAGTGTCCAGAGTTTTTATTGGTGTTTCATTACATAGACGCGATTGATTGAATCATGACCCACATGGCTCAGTCTCCAGCCCCTTCCACTGCCCTGAAGGTTGGGCTTACAGCATGTGGCTCAAAATCCCAACTTTCCAATCACATGGTTGGTCTCACTGGTGTGGCCAGCCCCCGTCCTGAGTCATCTCCTTACCATAAACTATCTGGGCCACCATGAATAACAGAGACACTCCTGTCATTGGGAAATTCTAAGGATTTAGAGGCTAACTCTCAGGAATTAGGGACAAAAGCCAACCAAATTCTTTATTCCAAGAGTTTAGAAGTTACTTCCCAGCCAGCAGGACAAAAGCCAACCAGATTCTTCACTAGGCAGCTATGGAAGACTAAATTGCTTTCATCTATGGTATACAGATCAGTTGTTCACTCTTAAAATATCTACCTTGAGATTTCTCATTTACCTTCTCAGATTAAGTTGTATAAGAGTTCTGTAATGGTTATAAGGTACTTATTTACTCTTTTTTTTTTAACAATGTTTTAAAAAATTTATTTATTTATTTACTTTTGGCTGCATTGGGTCTTCGTTGCTGCGTGTGGGCTTTTCTCTCATTGCAGCGAGTGGGGGCTGCTCTTCGTTGCGGTGTGCAGGCTTCTCATTGCGGTGGCTTCTTTTGTTGCAGAGCATGGGCTCTAGGCGCGCGGGCTTCAGTAGTTGTGGCTCGTGGGCTCAGTAGCTGTGCCTCGCGGACTCTAGAGCGCAGTCTCAGTAGTTGTGGCCCACGGGCTTCGTTGCTCTGCGGCATGTGGGATCTTCCCAGACCAGGGCTCAAACCTGTGTCTCCTGCATTGGCAGGCAGATTCTTAACCCCTGTGCCACCAGGGAAGCCATATTTATTCATTTTTTATCATAGTAATTAATAAACTTTCAGAAATGTTCTAATACTGCTATATAAAATAATGGCATTGGAGTAATATAATCAAATGTATAGTAAAGTAAAAGTATAATTGTATTGTATTTTTCCTTTTACCTGTCTTTCTGTTTTAGGTATGACTTTAGCCTTTCCAGCTTCAGTTCATGATTCTCTGATTTGCAGTAAAACATTTCAAATTCTATATAAAAATGAGGAAGTTGTTTTAAATGATGTGATGATCTTCAAAGTTAAAATGTTGTTGGATGAAAAAAAGGTAAACATTTCTTCATATATATTTCGATAAATATTTTTTGTAAAGCCTCAAGGCATATTTCTAACTTTCTATAAAATATTCAAAAGGCAGCTCAGTATAATTTCTCTTCAGATTGAAGAAACCCTTGAGGAAATGAATTTTCTGTTATCCTTGGATCTGCACTTCACAGATGGAGATTATTCGTAAGTAGGCTAATCAAACAATTAAAAATCTTAAGTTACTCATGACTGTTATCTATCTGTATTAGAGTCCCCATTTTCTTCTTAGAACCCAGCCTACCTGCTTCTTTATTTTGGACTCCTTCTCCCTTCTGGGAGAGTCTCATGGGAATGGTTAGGCCTACTTTTTGTGCCCATGCTGATTCCATGAGCTCCAGGTAGCAAAGTCAGACAACTTGAAGAAACATGAAACAATTGCCTAGACTCTAGAAATTGCATGGTTGATACAGTACCACTGCCTTGAGGCATTTAAACACAACCGAGCTCTATTCCACTGCATCACTGGCTTATCTTTCTTGGTGGCATGACTGATGCCACCTTCAGGTGGGACTCTCTTGATATTCAGAGAGTTATCAAGACTGATGACTCTTAGACTTAACAGTTGTTTCCAGAGTCCATGAAGAAGTTTTAGGACTGGCTACCCTGAACTTGTCCACACATCTGGACATACAGTCATACATTTTAGGGACAAACTGTGCTTGTATTCATTTAAAACAAGCATCAGAGATCCATTTTACTATTTTACTTTCATGGGGTTTTTTTTCATTTCAAATGTACCTGTAGAAATACTTCTTGAAAATTGTATATAAATTCAGACTACATGTGGGATAAATGTCTAAGCAGTTATATTTCTCAAAGGGCTGCTTGTGAGCTGTCCTCTTTACTGCCGTGGAGGAATCAGAATTTTCTACGTGTGGCTACTGCTCCTCTGTAATACTTGTTTATTGCAGGGAATTCCTTGAGGGATTCTTTTTTCAACCAAGTCAGTTCTATAAATGGAGTAAGCTGAAATGAGTAAATAGTTAATTAGCTGTAGGTAATTATAATTACCTATGTATTGGTTAAAAATAGATATATATTTGGACATTTTCATGGCACTGTTTCAATTTTTGTATGTGTAAATCTAATGACAGATTAAATATCTGTAATAAAATACATACCAATTATTGATACTTGCTTATTTTTGAGCAACACTTAATAACAAAATTTTGTACCATAAAAACAATTTTAAACACCTTTTGGGATTTATCACAATAGGATTTGACCTACACTGTACTGCAGCTTTATTATAAACAGTATTCCCTATGGAGTAAAATTTTAAGATGAGAGTATTTCCTAAAGTACCAAAAAGGACTCGTTTTTTAGGGGCATTAGTGAAAAACAGTCCATTAACATGGAAACTGTAAGTACAACTAGAAAACTAGAAGTAAGATCTGGTTATTTTCTTATTGTTAGATTTCATATTACTGTCTAATGCAAATGTGATGCTTTAAAAATAATTCTCATTCTGTTTTTAAAAAATAATTAAGTAATTAAAGGTTTTGATAGTTTAAACTATGCTACTAAATGTTGGCCTTTACTAAATTTTCGTACTAATAAGCAAATGTGTTACTTTTTATAGGGCAGATGATCTGAACACCTTGCAGCTAATAAGCAGCCGAACACTGAAGCTACACTTCAGCCTCCAAAGAGGCCTCCATCACCATGTCAATGTCATGTTTGATTACTTCCACCTTTCTGTTGTGTCTGTGACAGTCCATGCTTCCTTGGTTGCACTACACCAGCCACTAATAAGGTAAATGTAACCACTTCCCTGCTCCTTAATTACATAGTGTCTTTTATTTTTATAATGAAAACATATACTTTGATAAAGATAACTGAAATAGGAATTTCTAAAGTCACATTTATTTAATAAATACTTTCATTTTTATACTAAGGTATTAATAAAATATAAGAGCATGGGAACATTAGATTGATGACTTTTTTATTACAAAAATATGGAGCATTCTTTGTCAAATAAACTGACCAAGAAAAGTAATGCAATATGGAAATAACCATACAGCATTGTTTAGTCTGCACCTCTGTTTTTATGCAATGCTGACTGTAACTATTCATTCTCTGGGGAAGTGTATTCATTTTTTTCATAGTTTTTGTGTCTTTTCTCTAGACTAATTTATCTTCTTAAATCTATACAGTAATTCTTATTTTCTAAGTTATTAACCAATTTTATGGATCTTTACTAAATAAGCCATTTTAAACTATATCATGTTAGCCTAAAGGTACATAATATTCTGGATCATAATAAATTCATTGGGATAATTGTTTTTTCTGCTCACTTCCATGGGGAGACAGGTTGTCTTTCATTAATGTAAGAATACAGTTCAAGCTCTTTAGTTCTTACAGTAAGACATCATCCTTGTGACATGGGTAACAGATAGACACTTTTAAATCAGTAACTTATGTGAAAAGGCTCCAAATTGACTTGACTTCTGAACTACTTTACAATTTCTGATGCAAATTTTATTCCAGCAACTGATGTTAGGGATGATGCTTAAGGGTTATGATGTTAAACTGACTTATCAGAAAACTAAGTAGGTGATTTTGTAGAATTACCTACTTCAGAATTTATAGAAAACCAAGACAATTTAACATATTTTCCCCAAGTGACAGCCTGTTGCATGTCTTTATGTTGCTGTAAAAATTGTGAGCCCCACTTCCCCTGTGTTGTCCCGTGATGTCTTTAGAGCATAGGGCCAGGAAGAAGTCTGTTTCTCCTGATGGCCTGCTTTGCCTTCCTTTTTCTGTAGTAAGATCTGGAACTAGTTGTTTTGCCATTTTTGTCTTTCCTGTTAGACCTTTGAGAGCTTGTTCTCAGTTGCTATAACTTTTGTAGACAGGAAAATGTTCCTATCATTATATATAATTTTATAATAAACTTAAAACAATTTTAGATGTTGATTAAATAAATTAATATTTAACAACATGATAACTCAATGAGACTTCTTTGACAGGAAAGGATTTTTTTTGAAATATAACTTTCGAATAAGTAGTATACAATATTACTTTTATATGAATAGCCTGTTAGGTTTTAATGCTAAAAGTTTTTAATCGGTTTATAAAATACATTCCTGTAGTTTTCCGAATTTCTTAGTTTTGTAATTTCAGTAAGAATCCCTAACGAAGCTATTTCAAGCATTCCTTTTTCTTTATAACAATGGCTTCGTTTCTTTTTGGAAGAAATGCGCAAACAGTCCCTAGCCGTTAGCTCGGATTATCAGTGCTGCTCTCTAATCGCTGAGTACGGAGAGCTCGTCCTGGTGACTCAGTGTGCGATTCCTCCTGCGGTACTGCAGCTCTTGCACAGACTGGTGGGGAGAGGCGGCTCATCTCCTAGAGACCGTTCACTGCAAGGAGAGGACATTTTTGGCTCAGAATCAGAAGCCGAGAGGACTAGCTGTTGGCTCTGGTTGGCGACGGGAGAAGAGACTGAGGCGCCTGCGACAACTGGGGCTGCTGCTTTTTCCGTCACTGCCCTGGGCTCTGATGTCCCCTCTCTCGCTGCTAGAGCTGTGCCCTTCTTTGCCTGTAAAGGAGAGGGTCAGGAAGGAAAGCAAGGCAAGGGGAAGGAAGCTTTTTGCTGGTGGCACGCTGGTAGAGGGGTCCTGTTAACGGTACTGTTCCTCACTATTTATGCTTCTATAAATGCAGGGTTTCTCCTGAAGTTTTGTTAGAGCTGGACTTTTTAGTCATCTAAACTAGATGAAAAAATTTTTAGTTTACAGTATTACATTTTTAACCATTATTATTATTATTTTAATTAATTTATTTTTATTTTTGCCTGCGTCGGGTCTTTGGTGTTGTGCGCGGGCTTTCTCTAGTTGCGACGAGCAGGGGCTACTCTTCATTGTGGCGTGCGGGCTTCTCATCGTGATGGCTTCTCTTGTTGCAGAGCACAGGCTCTAGACATGTGGGCTTCAGTAGTTGTGGCGCGTGGGCTTAGTAGTTGTGGCTTGCGGGCTGCTCTAGAGCGCAGGCTCAGTAGTTGTGGCTCACAAGCTTAGTTGCTTTGCAACATGTGCGATCTTCCTGGACCAGGGCTCAAACCCGTGTCCCCTGCATTGGTGGGCGGATTCTTAACCACTGTGCCACCAGGGAAGTCCCTAAATATTATATTTATATAAAACAATTTCAGTGATCAACCCAACTGTAGACATTAAATCAGTTATTTAAAGTAACTGAGGTTAGGATTTTTCTTTGCTTGTTTTTTGCATAACTTGTTTCTTATATTTGATTTTTTTAAGTACAGCTTCTTTGACTCAATTTTAAGAAACACTTCATAGCAAGTGGTATTTACCAATGACTTGCGACACCCTCGTTGTTAGAATCTAGATATTTCATTTTTGCAAAGCAAATTCATTTTGCAAATGAAGGCTGCTCTCTGCTTATGGTACATTTGATTTACTTTCCTGTCTTTTCCCTTTTGCCAAACTGCCAACCAGTCAAATGCTTTGGCCTTCTTATAGTTAGCCAGTACTTTATCTCAAATTCTTAAAGGAAAAATTGTAGGGCTTCCCTGGTGGCGCAGTGGTTGCGCGTCCGCCTGCCGATGCAGGGGAACCGTGTTCGCGCCCCGGTCTGGGAGGATCCCACATGCCGCGGAGCGGCTGGGCCCGTGAGCCATGGCCGCTGGGCCTGCGCGTCCAGAGCCTGTGCTCCGCAACGGGAGCGGCCACAACAGAGGGAGGACCGCATAAAAAAAAAAAAAAAAAAAAAAAATTGTAAAGTTACTTTAAGAAGAGTTTAGAAATCATAGCCTTGCAAAGCCCTTGCTTTTTATTCTGTCCCTCTAAGACTTTCTTTTGTAAACATTTAACTTAACACTCTAAATAGACTCTTATGACAATAATAATGTGATGCTTGTTCCTCCAGCTTTCCTCGCCCTGTGAAGACTACTTGGTTAAACAGAAATGCACCAGCACAAAACAAAGATTCTGTGATTCCTACTCTTGAAAGTGTGGTCTTTGGTATTAACTACACAAAACAGTTATCACCAGACGTAAGAACTGATATGTTTATAAATCCTCTTTTCTCTCTTACTTTGAATGAAATTTGTTTTAACTGTTATGTTTGTGAATGTGATCGTTTTTTTGTTAATTATTTGAGCTCAACAACTTACAGATCTAATTAAATATGATCTTAACAAATTGGTTGGTTCCAGTTGTTTTTTTGAAAACGAACCTGATACTTCAAGATTTTACAAGACTTAATGGATAGAGATCTTTGACAACCGGGGCCTTTTTTTAACTTATTACTTACTGTCTCCCCCTGCTCCCTTCACACAACTGGTAGAATCATTGCAAAGGCGCTTGTAAAGAGTCACTGCCAGAGTTGAGACCCAGCTTGCAGCAGTATGAGTACAGCCATTACTCCCCTGAAAGAAAAGGGGGCTCAGACGACAAAAGTGGAGTACCACTCAGTCGAAGTTTCCTGTGTTTAAATTACTTGTGTGAATGAGAACAACTCCCTAAGATATTGCTAGATTTCTTATCCGTTTTAGAATTAACTGTGTTTTGTAAATCCTTTATTTTTCTAAGCTTCAAGGGTGCTATTTTTAGACTCTTGGTTACTAACAGTGTGTCCCAAATCGACTCCTTGTTTAGGGCTTCAGCTTCGTCATTGCAGACTCCTTCCTGCGTCACGCCTACCGTTTCCATTACACCCTCTGCGCCACCCTCCTGCTGGCCTTCAAGGGGCTGCACAGCTACTTCATTACGGTAACGGAAGAGCTTCCCTCTTGTCAGAAACTAGAACTGGGTATGTTGAAAGTAGCCAGACCTCTGCTTTAGTTCAAGGCACTCTTCATTCTCAATTTGCTAGTTATCAGCTTGGCCATAGTTTCTATACTAAAACTAGGTTTATGTGCTTCACTTTTGCTTCTCTCTCAACTTCATCTTTTTCAATCTTTGATAATTACTTTCTGAAATTAAAAAAACTGTATGATATTGAGAAATAATTTCTTGGTGCTAAGTCTGAAATGAGTCTTTTGGTAGATTTTTTTGAACGGTATGTCAATATTACTACTTCTCTTAGAATATAAGCAGAAAGCTTACTAGAAAACAAATGTAATTATCCATAGAATTATTAGATAGGGAAGAGAAATTAGATAGATTAGGTAAGATAAATTAAATCCATACTTCCAAATACTTAACAGTCTAAGCAGATTGTAGGTACTTGGGACCTTTTTTTAAAATATGTTTGGTTTTAAGTGATCTCAGATCTTATTTCTTTTATTTCATTTCAGAAAATAATAACATTACTCAGTTTTAACATTCTGAAAAATTTTAATATAATTTTAAAACACAAGTCTTCAGTTTTTATCTGACATTAATATCTGCATGTATATTGTAATACATAATAAAAAATCATATTGCCTTGATTTGTATACCACTTGTAGTTTGCAAAATACATATATCACTTCGCAGAAGATAAATTATTGAGATTTGCAAAAATGTTTTTATTCAGACATGTTATGAAAGTTTTATAAGCTTTTACTTTCAAATATCAGCTAATAGCTCCTCATAAAAAGCACATTTTAATTATCTCTTTAGAATAAGTTATTTTCATCATTACATACTTGAATAAATCGGAAATTACTTTTTAAATTTTACTGAAATTAATCACTGTTCTTATTTAGTTCTTTGTTCCTCAAGGATCTCAGTCTTTTAACAATATTGATGCACTATCAAAAATAGTTACTGAAAATAATTCTTGGGTTTGAGACTAATTAGCCTGTTTTTATAACTGCCTATCTTGAGATACAAAAGAATTGTAAGAAAGTGATCTGTACCTCACTGAAGTTCAGCTGTGAGAACAGGCTGGCTGTTGTACTGCTGCCTGTCAGCAGATGCTCCCACGGGTTGGATTAATTTCGTTATCAGTCAGTTCAGTGCACACTTTTCCTGATTTAACTAGAAACAGATATCATTCAGTTGACTATTTAGAATGCTTAATTCAAGGATCCCAATGTATCCCCAGTTTTACAAGCAGTAGGAAAATGTTTGTTCTTTTTTGCTCATGTATTCTTCCTCAAGTCAAAAATGGTAGTACGGAAAACTTTTGATTACTGTTCTCTGGAATATTCTTTTTCCTTGCTGTTTCATGCACTTAGAATCTTCTATTTCCCTTAGGAAAATCCTTTAAGAGACCACTGCCTCAAATGTAAACTTTTAAAAATTCTTTTTTTTTTTGAAACTGAAATGAATAGAATTGTTTGAAAATGAAAGAATTGTTTGTAGAATAGAATTAATTTAAGCTATCACTAATCCTTAATTAATGGTAAAATTATGCTTCATATATTTTTTAATTTGGTTCTTTGGGATTCAAACATTTTCTTAGGAGAATTATGTGATAAATTTTGGTTAATTTAGGTTTAATGGTCAGACCACAAGACTATTAAACCATAATGTTAATGAAGGGTGACACCATGTTACTGAAAAGTAGTGGTATGACACAGAAACCACGTGTAATGGCATTTCTCTAGGAGAATCTGTTAGTAGTTTGGATGTTGAATTCGTGGCGGCATCATCGTGTAGCGCTCAGGACTGCGTGTGCACGTGTGCACCATTGCTGTCGCTGACTACCTTTAAGTAACTGGGACTGTTTATGCAAACTGGTTTCCATTCTAAGGGCAGGAGGATTGAAGGGTTCCAGATGTGCTAAATGCATCAGGAAGGAAAGAGGAGGGCAGCCAGAAAGCAGAAGGTGTGAGGAAGCTCCACAAGGAAAACTGGTTAACGGAGGAATTCCTTCGGGCTGAGCAAAGTGCTGAGGAAAGAGCAGGCCTCTTCTAGGTCTTTGAAGAGCTTTGACATCCCCTTTCCCTTAATAAGGAGTCAGTTCAGCACTGAGAGAGACAGGAGAGACTCCCACAGCTGGGTGGGGTTCTTGTGGGTTAGTACAGAGAGCCCTGTGTGAGGTTGGCCTGTCCATGCTGCGTGCACAGAATTTTCAAAGAGTTTTAACATGTAATATTTCCGAATGGAAAAACACTTGAACCACATTTTAACTTATAAAAAATATTTCTGTACAAAAGGAAGTAATGTTTAAAGGAAACAAGCATCTCTTTTCAAAGGCAAAGATATTTCAAATAGCTGAGACAATATTAGCACTAATTTATCTAACTTCAGTATGATAATTCATTTATTTATAAGGTTTTTAACTTTGGGGTAAGGATGGCTTTTATGGCACATATATATTACTTTGGGCTTATGAATATAATGTAGAAAATATCATAATTAAAAGAGCCCTTATGTTTAATTTCAGGAGTCAGTTACTAAATGAATATCAATTTTATTCCAAATTATTTGCTTATTTTATTTTATCAGAAAATAAAATTCTAAAGCAAACCCCTAGACTTCAGTTTCAAATAAGTAAATAATAGTGGTAGAATAAAATTATTAGTACCTTACACATGGTGTTTACTCAAAATATATTTGTTGAATGGATGAATGAATGAAACCGCACAATACAGTTTTTGTTGATAATTGAAAAGTACATAGACACCAGCACATACTTTATAGTAGTTTCCTAGGGATTTTTAAATTCAAGATTCATCTTCAGTAAATATTTATCAGTGATACTTTGTGTTATTCTTAAACTTTTCATTATTTATATTTTCTATTTATTGTAAATTTTGGTTTATTCTTGAATGCATATTCTAGGAAAACATCTTAAAATATTATTAACTATTCAAAATAAAACTATTGCATATTCTGAACTATTAACATTATTTTTATCCTAGCAAAATTAGATTGTAGGCACTAGATAATATTTCTGTAAAACACTGTTGACTAAACATCATTATATTCACCAGTTTTAGTAAGTTTTTAAAGTAGTTCTTGATTAAAGGATGTATTCTATTTCCTTCCACTATTTAGCCCTTTTCTTGAGTTTTCAAATATGTATATATTTAAAAGTCTTAAATTCCACCATGGTGTGAGGAGTGTATCTAAACTCTATTCCCTTTTAAAAATAATGCCTTGAATTCTGTTCTGCTTGTGTCTTTTTCTTTTCTCGTAGATGAATGATGTACATTTTTTTTTGATGACATACAGTTAAATATTGGTTTGGTGCAAGGAACTCTTACTGAAAATGGGTGTCAGGAATTCTGGAATCTAGGCTTTGCCAAGTCATGTAACCTTTTGGGGCCCCGGTCTCTACACTTGTAAAGGCAAGGGGTTGACCTCGCTGATCTCTGAGACCCCTGCCAACTCTAAAATTCTCAGTTTAAGAAATTAAAACATAAAAATAATATTGGATTATGAAATGTTGAGTGGCACATTCACTTAAATAGAAAAACGAGCCAAGTAACATAAACGTGAATGTACATCATTTGTAATTCTAATAAGTTAATTAACTGAAAGCTTTTGCTTTAGTGTTCTAATCTAACTGCACTATTCGATCAATACTAAAACTATTAATAACAAATTGGAAAATTCTAATAAATTTTATTGTTAAAGGAGTATAGTAACTAGTGCTGTGTGCAATCCTTATAACTAGCCAAGGCCAACACGCAGGTCCTTTATGAGCGCCTTCTCAGAAGAAAACAGCCACCAACCCAGAAAGACGCCTGTCTAGGTACGTTTACAAAGAGGTTAAGTAAATAATCCCTTTTAATTAGCAGGAAACTTTGCTTTAAATTAGTGTCAAATTTCATAAATATGTATTTCTTAATATTGTATGTTCCTACCACCCTTATTTAAGAACTTACTATTAGAATCAGTTTGGTTTGTAGATAAGCTTTGGTTAATTTGTAATTAATTTTAATCTTGAAGTTTTTATTTAAAACTGGAAATGTTAAATGCAAAGATTTCTTTGGCTTTTAACATATTCATTTTAGAGTTCCTACAAAAAGCACTTTTTGGAAACCATGTTCATTGCCAGAATTTGTTGGTTTAATGGTAATGACTTAAATTTGTTCAAAGTCAGTTTGTCTTTGGGTAGGGCTAAGGATAATCAAATGTGGTTTAAAAACTGAAGCTATTCTCATGCATTACAGAAGTAAAGAGAGAAGCATCTTTAGTATCTGGCTTTGTTTTTTGAGTCAATTTGTATTTATTTTTTATTGTTCTAAGTTTAAAAAGCAAAATACAGTAATATCAAGTCACCACTATCCAGATATGTTACACATTTGAAAGGAAATATTGTGATCTCATTATTTTATTGACATATTTCCCTATATATTATAAACTTTTGTTCTTGAATAGCAATAGTACTTAATTTATTATCTTTCCATAAGTATATTGAAAGTTTTTACTTGGTGTTGAATAGACCATCACTATTACATTTTTTAAAAGTTATGAAAAGCTGTAGAAATAAAACATAAAATTAAATCACAGCATTTGTTTCTCAGTTTTCAGAAGTATGGACAAAAGGAAATTAAGGAGCCAAAATTTTTCTCCACATTTCTCAAATGAAAACTAGCCCAGAAATACTTAAATTGGGTCAGTTTTCACTAAAACTGTGAAGCGAGAAACTTATCTTGTTATCAGGAAGGAAAAAAGAAAGGTTGAAGATTTATTTATGATCATTATTTTAGAATATAATTTTATATTCTCATTAAGTAACTTAACTATAAAATTAAAGAATTCATGGTGTGAAATTATGGTCATTTATGACATGTTTTAGTGTTCTTTTTAGCAATAAAAATATACTTCTCATTAACTATTGTATCGTCAGCCTATCAGTTTAGATGTGAGCACGCTAAATAATTTTGAAAAACGCTGCTCATATAATAAGACCTATATAAAGAAGGGCCCAGTATTTGGTTGGGTGGGAAAAGACTTGATTCAAAACTAAAACATAGTGAAGTTAGTTAAATAACACTTTTTTTGAGATATCGTTCATCCTTAACTCCTAGCAGTGTATTGGCATTATCTGAACTATGCTATGAATATCTGTTGAATGAATGAGTAGATGAGAGGGTGGATTTAGATTTAGAAGATAAATTTAAGATACCTTTACCTTTCGACCTAGCAACTCCATTTTTGTTCATCTGTAGCACGGAAAGGAGTACTCGTATGTAACAGTATATGTACACCCACGTTGATCACAGTATTCTTAGTGGCAAAACACTGGAAACAAAGATAAATGCCCATCATTCAGCAAAGAATGGACTTTGAGGTACCCACAGCAAGGGATATTATGCAGCCATGTGAAAAAAAGTGCTTTAGGGCTGCATATCCCATTTACATGGAGTACTGCTGAGGGAAAAAAAGCAAATTGCAGCAGGTTTGTAAAATACACCCATTTTTGGAAAACAGTGACTCCAGATCTCATATATGTATATATTTGAAAATATGGAAGGATGTGTTCAAAGCTGCCACCTTCAATTAGCAGGAGGAGCCAAGGTAAAAAGTTTGTAGGGAGCTCTCTGGTGGCCTAGTGGTTAGGATTCCAGGCTTTCACTGCCATGGCCCGGGTTCAGTACAGTATTCTTAGTGGCAAAACACTGGAAACAAAGATAAATGCCCATCATTCAGCAAGGAATGGACTTTGAGGTACCCACAGCAAGGGATATTATGCAGCCATTTGAAAAAAAGTGCTTTAGGGCTGCATATTCCCATTTACATGGAGTACTGCTGAGGGAAAAAAAGCAAATTGCAGCAGGTTTGTAAAATACACCCATTTTTGGAAAACAGTGACTCCAGATCTCATATATGTATATATTTGAAAATATGGAAGGATGTGTTCAAAGCTGCCACCTTCAATTAGCAGGAGGAGCCAAGGTAAAAAGTTTGTAGGGAGCTCTGTGGTGGCCTAGTGGTTAGGATTCCAGTCTTTCACTGCCATGGCCCGGGTTCAAGTCCCTGGTTGGGGAACTGAGATCACACCGCATGGCATGCATGGCACGGCCGAAAAGAAAAATAAGCTGTATACATTTCTATAAAGTTGTATAAATAGATATATAGGCATTTTTAAAGGAAAAATTAATTAAACTCAGTTAAAATCCTAAATGATGTTGAAATCATTTCATCTCAAAGGTTTTGAAGTTAAGTTTTGCATTAAGTTCAGCATCCCTGAAGGTGTTTGCATTGAAGTAGCTCTCACGAACTATAATGCAAATGGACCAGTTTCTGCACTTAGGCTCTTGTATGTAAAGATGAGAAAAGTGTATCAAAACTCTAAAAAGTTTATTTTCATTTTTTAAAAATTCGTAAGTAGGATATGTAACCTA
This sequence comes from Physeter macrocephalus, assembly GCF_002837175.3. Lineage (NCBI taxonomy): Eukaryota > Metazoa > Chordata > Mammalia > Artiodactyla > Physeteridae > Physeter > Physeter macrocephalus. The sequence goes on from NC_041223.1 coordinate 81,266,277, forward strand.
CTAAGACCAATTCTGCTGATTTTCTTCTGTCAAAGGAAAACATCATGAGTGATGTGAAAACAGATGTTGGCATATGGAAGTTATGATTTTAATACAGGGTCTGCTAGATTTTTTCTTTTTTTTTTTTGGAAAACCGAACATTAGAAGCCACTGATTTACCTGACGGTGAAATGATTTTTGAAATCTCAGCAGATTTCTTTAGTTATCAGTGGGTTATTTATATATTTTGTGAATTCCAAAACATTTGTGTGTCCTCCTGGTTTTAGTTACCAACAGCGTTTGTTGTTCCCATCACAGCTCGGTTGTGTTCAGCACATCAGTGTAACTGCTTATTTTATCAAATTTAAATGTTTATCATTCTTTTTATCAAGTAGTAAACATTCAGTATACCTTACAAGACAGTGAGCTGATGAATGAATTCAGGGATGTCACAGAATGTATTCTTGCTTTTGTGTGAGAATAATCAGTTAAACTCCCTTACAGCAGCAAGATTATGGAATGTTGTGTGCTGACGGTGTGCTGTTAGAGTTGTCTTAGGAGAACTCATTTTAGTTTGATTTCTGAAGAAAAACTGAGTATATCTAAACATGATATTTCAGGTTTTAGCGAAATGTCTTCCCTGCAAAAAGTAACTAATAAGTCTTCTGTTAGTTTCTGTACTCCTTTGTAAATATTACCATTTTGATTGTAAATTAATCTGCACCCCCCTTTGTAAATGGTCGTAGCATACATTAAAAATAAGTCAGGATTATATGGGAAAAAATCGCCTTGGTTTTACACTGTCTGATAGAAAACTGAATTTATTAAACTAAAATAGAAACTTACGTTTTGTCGAAAAGGATTTTGTCATTCATTTTCATTAAACAGCTTATATTCCAGGCATGCTTTATATATGTTTTGGTTATAAAAATTATTTTGACTTGAACTATAGCTACAGTAAAAAGCGAAGCTTTTGTAAAAAGTGAAGCATGTACGGGCTTCCCTGGTGGCGCAGTGATTGAGAGTCCACTTGCCGATGCAGGGGACGCGGGTTCGTGCCCTGGTCTGGGAAGATCCCACATGCCGCGGAGCGGCTGGGCCCGTGAGCCATGGCCGCTGAGCCTGCGCGTCCAGAGCCTGTGCTCCGCAACGGGAGAGGCCACAACAGTGAGAGGCCGGTGTACCGCAAAAAAAAAAGTGAAGCATGTACATATGTAATACAAAATACTAAGATTACTGGAATTTATAATATGTGAAATGCAATAAAACCTTAGTTGTATGTTTTATCTTTTCTGTGATGCAGTTGTGCAAGTTACTTGAGGTATATAGTCAGTAGTTCCTTGACAGTGTTCGCCTCTTATGAGAACAGAAACCCGCTACTTAATACAGGCATACCTCACTTTATTGCACTTCACGGATACTGTGTTTTCCACAAATTGAAGATTTATGGCAACCCTACGGCAAGCAAGTCTGTTGGCAGCATTTTTCCCAACAGCATTTGCTCACTTTGTGTCTCTGTGTCATATTTTGGTAGTTCTCTCAATATTTCAAGCTTTTTCATTATTATCATTACTTTATTATATTGATCTGTGATCAGTGATTTTTTATGTTACTATTGCAAAAAGATTACAACTCACTGAAGGCTCAGATGATGGTTGGCATTTTTTTAGCAATAAAATATTTTAAAATTAAGGTATGTACATTGTTTTTTAGACATAATGCTATTGCACACTTAATGGACTACAGTACAGTGTAAATGTAACTTTTATATGCACTGGGAAACCAGAAAATTCATGTAATTAGCTTTATTGCAGTCTTCACTCTTTTGCAGTGGTCTGGAACCGAACTGCAATATTTTCGAGGTATGCCTGTAATAAGAACATAGAATTTACTAATTATCACATTACCTGCATGATTAATGTGTTTAGAAAAATATATTACATTGAAATTTAACTCATTTAATACAGTCCGGATATTTTGCAACCTTCTGGTTTTTTAAAGGTAATTTAATTTATTTCTGTAATTTCAAAAACAGTTTACAGATCTAACATTGAGATACTTCCTCCAATTACTCTTTACTCCTTTCAGAGGAAATGGATGTGGAAGCGCGACTTACTGAATTATGTGAAGAAGTCAAGGTACTTGCATTTTTAAAATTCACGTTACCAAGTTATTTGAGTGGATTCTGTTTTCTAAGTATTTTATTGAAGAAAATATTAATTATTTATCCTTTCTAAAATGCAAAGATAAAATTGTTGACCTAGGTAGAAACACAACTTAGTTGATCAAACGACATTTGACTTGAACGTGAAGTTAAATTAACTTTAAAATGTATATTATTGTGCATATAAGTGAAATAGCAAAGACAATTAACTGATCAGAAGTGTCCTTTTTCTCTTATTAGTTCACTCAAAGAATTTCTGGAAAAATTTTTTTTTGTGTGTGTGTGTGTGGTATGCGGGCCTCCTTCTGTTATGGCCTCTCGCGTTGCGGAGCACAGGCTCCGGACGCGCAGACTCAGCGGCCATGGCTCACGGGCCCAGCCGCTCCGCGGCACGTGGGATCCTCCCAGACCGGGGCGCGAACCCAGTTCCCCTGCATCAGCAGGCAGACGCGCAACCACTGCGCCACCAGGGAAGCCCTGGAAAAATTTTTTTAAGCATTACTTAAACGTACATAGTTTTGTAAAGTGATATTGTTTAGAAATGAAAGTTTGTTTTATTTCAAGAGATCAGTTTGTCTTAGACCATTTTTCCACTAGTTCGTTCTTGCAATTAAATTGAATAGATTTTTATTTTTCCTTTTTCTTCCCCATGGTACTAAATGTTTTGACTATTTTAGGATCCCTATGTATTTCACTCTTGTTTAGCTACGTTAATGGAAGAAATCGGAGACATGAATCAAACAAAAATATATTGACTTCGGGTTGTATTTCTGTATGTAAATTTAAATGAGGACTTGACCCCTTTGAAAGTATCTACCTTCTCCTTGTAAAATTATACATAGTCAGGATAGACAATTTCGTATACTATCCTAGAGGCTTTCCCCACGGTTCAAGTAAGATAAGTGTTTTCTTTAAAAAATCACTAATGTCATTATAATAGTTGCCCCAAAGAATTATATATGCTTAGAAATAATCTTAATGTTTGTGATTAATATGGAAAAAAATATCTACAGTGTTTCACTGACATATTAAAGGAAATTTGGATGAATAAACATTATGATACTCCCAGATGGAAAGGTGAATGATCTCTGAAAGATCCAGTTTTTCTCAAGTTAATAATATTAATGCGTCTATATCAAAATCCTGTTGGAAACTTTAAACTTATGTTAAAGATCACTTAAAGAAAGGTAAGGATGACTAAGAAAAACTTTTGAAGAATAATAATAATATAGAGGGACTTGCCCAAGTAGATGCTAACATATATATATATAAAACTACAGTTATGGAAATAGACTAGGACTTCTCTAAAAGTCTAGAAAGACAAATCAATGAAACTAAATAGCACTGAAACAGTCACTAAATATGTTTAAGAATTGAATGTATGATAAAATATCACAAACATTGGGTTACATAAATAGTGTGGTAAAATATCATACTATAGAAGAAAATTCTAAATGGACTTGAAGAGTTAAATGTCCAGAAAAATTTGGAAGATAAATTTACATATACATGTATATATAAACAATCTGATCTTAGGATATGAAATAACTTTTTCAGAGTAATAGTATAAAAGACAAAATAAGGTATTGATGATTTGAAACTTCTTTAAAACAAAATGAAGGGCTTCCCTGGTGGCGCGGTGGTTGAGAGTCCGCCTGCCGATGCAGGGGACGCGGGTTCGTGCCCCGGTCCAGGAGGATCCCGCGTGGCGCGGGGCGGCTGGGCCCGTGAGCCATGGCCGCTGAGCCTGCGCGTCCGGAGCCTGTGCTCCGCAGTGGGAGAGGCCACAGCAGTGGGAGGCCCGCATACCGCAAAAAAAAAAAAAAAGGCAATAAAACAAAATGAAATATAAAGTTGAAAGGTAGCAATAAACTGGAAGAAAATATTTGCAATACTTAAAAGTGGCAAATGATTAATACTCACAATATATAAAGAGGTCCTATGTATCAGTTTCAAAACACCCCCCAGGAAAAAGGGATATGCATAGAGGCAATGTACAAAACACAGTTCTTAGCAGAACAGGTTAGTACATAGGTGACACTGTCTTACTGAAAACCAGGGAAATGCAGATTTAAACAATAAAAGGGTTTTTTGCGCATGAAATTTGCAAAAATGAAAGTGACTGCTGATCTGCATTGTTGAGAAGGGTGTAGGGAAACTAGTGTCTGCCTGTGCTGTTGGTGAGGGTAGAAATTGGTACATTTTTTAGGTCACTTCATCAGTCTGTTCTGAAAACATCTATTAAAAACGCATGCTTTGCCACAAAACAGTTTTTATTTAGGAATCTGCCCCGCAGAATTGCTAATACATTTCAACAGACATAAAGAATTATCAATTCCCATGTAGCCATTTGAAAGGATTAGGCAAGTCTCTATGCATTGACAGGGATTCTTTAATTCAAGATATATATATTCATCTATGATGCAAGGTACTGTTTTCATGCTGAAAAGCTCTCTAGGATATATTAATTGAAAAAATAGGGACTTCCCTGGCAGTCCAATGGTTAAGACTTCGCCTTCCAATACAGGGTGTTCATGTTCGATCCCTGATCCGGGAGCTAAGATCCCACATGCCTCAGGGCCAAAAAACCAAAATGTAAAACAGAAACAATGTTGTAACAAATTCAGTAAAGACTTTAAAAAAAATGGTCCACGTCAAAAATCTTTAAAAAAAAAAAAAAAAGAAAAGAAAAAAGAAGTTGGAAAAATGAGTATGATTTTTATATTAATAAAAGCTCTGTATGTATTTGATCATATTTGTGTGATTAGATTACATATAAAATATTTGAAAGGCTATATATACACACATACATATACATTTCAAACTGTTAACAAAAATACAGAAAACAATAGCATGAAGGATGGGGCTGTGAAGGAAAAGTTTTATTCTTTACTCTATATCCATCTGTACTAAGTGTTAAAAAATAATACATATGTATTCAAATATTACTAATAAATTTTTATGTACTCGTATTTAATTTCAGTATTTAAATGGACGTCATAAAATTTAACGTAAACTAGGGTAAACTTTGACAGCAGATAGAATACACAAGAGGTGGAATAATGAGAGGTCTTACAAAGAGGTCTTACAAATCGATAAGAAAACCTGTTATTCCCCATTTTTCATATTAGTATAGGTTAGACACCAAATTACAAAAACTGCTAATAAGTATGTGAAAAATATTTAATCTAATTATCAAAGAAACAAAAATTTAAATATTCTGACGTCATTTTTAACCTAGCTGTGATTTTTTAATAACAACGTAATGCTTATTGAGATGCAGTGAGATACAAATTCTCGTACCTCGTAGATCTTTCTCAGAGATTAGTTGGGCAGTATGTATCCAAAGCCAAAAAGAGTATTCCTTCTCAATTTATACCAAATAAACAAAGATTCATATGTAGTGTAACTTATAATATTGTAAAACATTAACCTAAATAAATCGCCAACAGTAGGACAATGGTTAAAGAAATCATGGGACACTCATAATCTAAAAATGTTGTACAACCTTAAAGATGTTGCTTTCAACAAATGTTTGATGATGTAGGGAAATGCTCATACTGTGTTATCCAGTGAAAATGGCATAAAGCTATATATGATTCTGGTTTTTTCCTCTCTATAACTGAAAAAAATTGAAGGCTATAAACTAAAATGAACTTTATTTTTTTCTTTTTTGCTTTCCCCCATTTTCCAAGTCTATTAAAGTAAGCACCATTTTGTAATCAAACAAGGTCAGTGAATGCTATGAATAGGACAAAATAATGAATGTTAGTTGAAAAATATATATAAATATAAGGTCTTATTATTCCTACATTTATACATATAAAAGATCTTGTCAAACTTAATTCTGATTTCCTTTTTAATATAAAAAAGAAATGATTATTATTTATATTTTGACACTTACTGTAAAGAGTTATATAAACCAAAGGAGTAATTTGTTTATACCTGAAGGGATGCTTTTCCCAATAATGAAAATACTAAAAGTCCTTTCTCAGAACCTTGGTGCCATGATCCCTGAGAAATACAATTAATAAATACAAGGTATCTAGATAGCCTTGCTCTCTGGAGGAGAATTAGTTCTACTTGTGTGTAGATTATACTAGGTGTAGCATTGCTTGCCTTGTGTAGTGCTATTTAATTACTGTCAAATAGTCTTCTTTTCCTAACTCCATTAAATTCATTCTTGAAACAATACAGCAGGTTTCACCTTCTTTATAGTACATTTTAATCTTTTGTGTGTTCTTAGGAGACATGAAAAACTTGTTAGCTTCATTTCTAATAACATTTATAAACCATTTCCTGGGGCAGAACACCTCTGTAGAATTTCTGTGTATGTTGATGAACCAGTACTTATCATCTGTTGACTATTAGCTTCCATTCCAGAATTCTGGAATTTGTCAGCGTTTTCTGAGTTTGTCCTCGTATTCTGGGAGCTTTTTCCTTATCTGAGGCCTGTAATTCCTTATTCATTTATTTGTCCAGTAAGTATTTATTGAGTGACTACCGTGTACCGGTAACCAGAGTCACAAAAGTGAATAAGACACGATCCCTTCCTTTCTTACTAATGTTGCCGAGTTTTTGTTTTAAGTGTTCTCTTAGTTAAGAAGATAAATGGAAGCTTGGTTTGGGTTGGGGAAGAAAAGGCAGCTGGATTGCAGACTTCAAAAAGAAGCTAATACAAACAGAGAAAGAGGGTCATATGTGATAAGCAACATTTGGGGGTTTTGTTTGTTTTTAGAAAGGGAGGGTGCAGTGCAGTTTGAGACACGTTGAACTGTCCAAGTACAGTCATCCAGTAGATGCTGGATCTAGAGCTCGGGGAGATGTGATCCGGAGCCATAAGTGAGGCCATCATTGGTGTGTAGGCGGGAATGGCTGTCAGCTTCGATCTGAGCAGACAACTTCTTCCGTCTTTACAGTAGGAAAATGAGATCAGCACCCATGTATGTATTTAAAGTAGATTTCTTAGTGTTACTAGTAATTAAAGACAGATTTTTGCATCAAGATACTACCTCCCTGAAGACTGACTGCTGCCTCAGTGTATTGAAGAAAAGCCTGTCCTCACGATAAAAATGCTTGGCCAAAGAGAAACATCATTCTGATTTATAGTCCTTTGATATTCTTTGTTTAGAAGTTCTTATTTTATCAATTCAAGAAAACCAAATGCCTTTTAGAAGATTCTGCATCTCATTCAGTACTCTTAACTTCCATCATCAGTTTAGGTGAATATTTAAATAAAAGGGGATAATTTAATACCACTATTAGAGCACTCATAATATTATATTGTAATCATTTACCCACTTTTCTTTCCTCATTAGGCTGTGAACTTTTCATATTAATCTTTGTGTCTGTAGAATGTAGGCCCTAGCATGTAAAATGTGCCCAGTAAATACTGGGTGAGTGAATTGTTAGAAAAGAGAAGGAAAGAAGTGTTCGACAGCTCTATGAAAGGATTCCCACAAGCAAAATAAAATCTAGGAGCACAGGTGTGAGGGCAAAGCAGTACTTTAGAGAGTTGTCTCAGTCCTTTCTGAGGAGTTACGGATCTTTTAAGTACTTTACTTAGCTGATGGGGAAAAAAATCAGATTTTAAGATTTCATCATCTTTCAAAATTTTTATAACTTTCATCATGATTTGTACATTGTATTTAAAATTCCCAGTATTTTAGTGTTTGAATTTGATCATGTTCTATAGAATCCTGATTTGTAACTTTAGACTATGATGTTATTTCAGTAACAAGATACCTCCGGTATTGAAATATTGGTTAAATGGTCGAAAAGTGCTGAAGTAACTATCAGATAGAAAAAAGCCATGGGTCAGTTGGTCTCTCTCCACACACACATGCAAGCGCATACACACACATTTTTAAAAACTAAAAATTTGCCTTTGTATTAATAGTCTCAGTAACATATATAGATGTGTTATGGTAATTCTCAGAGAGCAGTAAAGGTTTTTTTCCTTGTCATTTCAGAAAATAGAGAATCCTGATGAACTGGCAGAACTTATAAATATGAATCTCGCACAACTTTGCTCACTTCTAATGGCTTTATGGGGACAGTTTCTGGAAGTTATAACACTACATGAAGAGCTAAGACTATTATTAGCACAAGAGCACCATACTTTGAGGGTAAGTTTAAAAAAAGTGATGTTAGAGCATTTTAATGAGTACAGTAAGTCCCCTACATACGAATCTTCAAGTTGTGAACTTTGAAAGGTGCGAACACACGCTCATGTGTCCAGTCACGTAAGTTAGTTCACATGTCTGGCTACATTGTCACGTGCGTGTCCCCTACATACGAATCTTCAAGTTGTGAACTTTGAAAGGTGCGAACACATGCTCATGTGTCCAGTCACGTAAGTTAGTTCACATGTCTGGCTACATTGTCACGTGTGTGCATCCTCTACAAGTGGTTGTGCTTTTGTGTATTTTACTGTACTGTACTGTATAGAATACAGTAGTATAGTATCTTTATTTCAAGCGTAGGATGTCCGGAAGCAAGTGTAAAAGCAGCGGTGATGTAGCTGGTACTGCTAAGAAGCGCCAGCTGTTGTACTGCACTACTGTACTTTTCAAGGTACTGTACTGTAATATCAAAAATGTTTTCTTTATTTTTTGTGTTTGTTTTTTATGTACTATTTGTGTGAAAAGTACTATAAACCTATTACAGTACAGTACCATATAGCTGATTGTGTTAGTTGGGTACCTAGGCTAACCTTGTTGGACTTACGAACAAATTGGCCTTAGGAACACACTCTCGAAACAGAACTCGTTCGTATGTAGGGGACTTACTGTGTCACTTTCTATTTCTCCCTTCAGATCTGTTAGTATTTGCTTAATATAGTCATGTGTTCCGGTGTTGGGAACATATATATTTACAGTTGGGAGCTCCCTGGCAGTCCAGTGGTTAGGACTTGGCGCTTTCACTGCAGTGGCCTGGGTTCAATGCCTAGTCAGGGAACTAATATGCCACAAGGTGCCTGGCACAGCCAAAAATAAATAAATAAATAAATTAGGTCAAGTTGATTGATACGGTTGTTTAATCAATATTCTGGATTAACTTTTTTTCCCTGTGTCAGTTTTTTAAAGACATACCTTGATCATCCATCCTCCGTAATCTCGGATGAGAAATCAGTTGTCATTTATATTGTTGCTTCCCTCCAGCTGCTGTTATAATTTTCTCCTTATCTTTGGTTTGCAGCAATTTGACTCTGATGGTGCCTTGTTGTAGTTTTCTTTATATTGCTTGTAGTTTATATATTTTCTTTATATTTATCTAAATATATATTTATATATGTTCTTGGTATTTATCTTTATTTATCTTGTGATTTGCCAAGATCCTCATATCTGCAGGGTGATATTTTTATCAAAAATTTTATGAAAATTGTAGCCATTAGAACTACAGAATTTTTCTGCCCCAGTTTTCCCCTCTGCTCTCTCTCTCTGGCACTCTGATTTCACTTATGTTTGATATTATTTTGTTTCTTAGTAGTTTTTCTCTGTGCTCTTCAGAGTGAATAATTTCTGTTGTTCCATCTTTGAATTCACTAACTCATTTCCATAGTGTCTAATCTGCTCTAAACCTTATCTAGTAAAATTTTCATTTCAGATATATACTTTTTACTTCCAAAATTTGCCTTTGGTTCTTTTCTTTTTTTAATCGTTTCATTTTTCTGCTAAGGTTCCTCGTCTCTTCATTTGTTATGACCAGCTTCTCCCAGTCTTTGTCCAGTTTATACTTACGGCTTGAAAGTACTGAACTTGAAAGTGCCTGAACTTCTGGTTTCTGATCCAGCTTTAAGAGGCTTGGACTTCATCACTCCCTTTCTAACAAGAAAAGAGCTGAACAAACCAAATATCAACACATCTTTTTAGGTCCATTAGAGAACCGAGGCCACAGGATAAACTCCTGACCCCCAAACTGGAGAGATGGCTAGCCAGTTACAGAGAATCACATCTTACCAAAGCAGAAACCAACCCATGAACAGAAGTCACCAGGAGCCAGTACCAGAAGAGCAAAACTTAATCTGTAATTGATGAATTTCTGGAGGCTCAGTGTGAACAAGCTTGAGTTAATAACTCCAGGAGGGCCCAGTCTTAGGGGACACCCACACTTCTATGAGTTTTAGCTCCAAGAACCTTACTGGGTTCACATAGATCAAATCAGAGAAATCCCCTCATGCAGGGAGAGGGGGAAATAGCCATTTGTAAATACATCCAGAGCATTCTGTCCTTCTTAACAAGACCTTCCTCCTCAGAATCTGTCTTTTAGAGTCCAGCTGACCTGCGGGACCCAGCTCCAGCCCTCTCTAGCCTTTCACTTGGGGGAAGGAAAATACCCAACTTATACATTATTAGGGATTTGCAAATTAAAGCAACAGTGAGATACCATGCATACCTGTAAGAATGACTAAAATTGAAAACACTGACAGCACTAAATATTGGTGAAGATGTGGAGCAACAGGAACTCTCATTCATTGCTGTTGGGAACGCAAAATGATACAACCACTTTGGAAGACAGTTTGATAGTTTCATATAAATCTAAACATACTCTTACATAATAATCCAGCTACCATGCTCTTTGGTATTTACCCAAATTAGTTAAAAACAGGTCTGCACAAAAACCTGCACTCAGATATTTACAACAACTTTTTTTTTATAATCGCCAAAACTTCGATGTCCTTCATCAGGGGAATGGTTAAACAAACTGTCATGTATTTACACAATGGAATATTTTTCAGTAATAAAAAGAAATATGCTATCAAACCATGAAAAGACATAGAGAAACCTTAAAAGTATATCACTGCTAAATGAAAGAAGCCAATCTGAAGAATTACCTACTATATGATTCCAATTCTATGACATTCTGGAAAAGGAAAAACTATAAATAAATAATCAGTGGTCGCCAGGGGCTCAGGGGGATTGGGAGAGAGTCTAGTGGGTGGAGCATAGGAGATTTTTAGGGCAGTAAAACTGTTCTCTATGATATTGTAATGGTGGATACGTGTCACTATACATTTGTCAAAGCCCATACAATTCACAACAACAAGGGTGAATCTTAATGTAAACGATGGACTTTAGTTAATAATAATGTATCAATATTGGTTCGTCAGTTATAACAAATGCATCACCGTAATACAAGATGTAAATAATAGGAGAAACTTGGGGGCTTGGGGTATAATTGGAACTCCCTATACTTTCTGATCAATTTTTCTCTAAACCTAAAACTGCTCTGAAAAATTTAGTCTATTAATTAGACTAATTGCCTGCTAATTCTAACACCTAGATTATCTTGGAGTCTACTTCTACTAACTGCTTTTATCTCTTGGTTGTAAGTTACATCTTCCAGCTTCTTTGCATGTCTAGTTGATGTTCTTCAGTGCTTGAAACAGTTGCTCATGTATCTTGTGCAGTTTTGTAAGTTGTTTTCAGTAGAGTCAATCCAATACTAGTTTCTCTGTCATGGTCTAAGTAGACGTTAAATAGTGCTTTTCGACCATGGCTGTACATTAGAATCACCTAGGGAACTTCAAAACTTACCAGTGCTGAATGGGGCCCAGGCATGTGTAACTTTAAAAAAATTCTCCAAGTGATTAACAGGGTTAGGCTTTTCCCTGAATAAGAGCATTCTACTAGGGGGCGTGGGAACTGAAATCTGGCCTGTCCTCCCTGGAGGCAGGTTGTATCTGCCTGTGGAAGGAGCACGTTCTTGTTTTTGTTTCTGTTTTTTCCTTTCGTTTCCATTATGGTTTATCACAGGATATTGAATATAGTTCCCTGGGCTATACAGTAGGACCTTGTTGTTTATCTGTTCTATATATACTAGTTTGCATCTGCGAATCCCAAACTCCCACTCCTTCCCTCCCCCAACCCCCTCCCGCCTGGCAACCACAAGTCTGTTCTCTAGTCTGTGAGTCTGTTTGTGTTTCATAGATAAGTTCATTTGTGTCCTATTTTAGATTCCACCTATAAGTGATATCATATGATATTTGTCTTTCTCTGTCTGACTTACTTCACTTAGTATGATCATCTCCAGGTCCATCCATGTTGCTGCAAATGGCATTATTTCATTCTTTTTTACAGCTGAGTAGTATTCCGTTGTATATATGTACCACATCTTCTTCACACATTCATCTGTCAGTAGACATTTAGGTTGCTTCCATGTCTTGGCTATTGTGAATAGTGCTGCAATGAACATTGAGGTGCATGTATCCTTTTTTTTTTTTTTTTTTTGTGGTATGCGGGCCTCCCTCTGTCGTGGCCTCTCCCGTTGCGGAGCACAGGCTCCGGACGCGCAGGCTCAGCGGCCATGGCTCACGGGCCCAGCCGCTCCGCAGCATGTGGGATCCTCCCAGACCGGGGCGCGAACCCGGTTCCCCTGCATCGGCAGGCGGACGTGCAACCACTGCACCACCAGGGAAGCCTGCATGTATCCTTTTGAATTAGAGTTTTCTCCAGATATATGCATAGGAGTGGGATTGCTGGATTATATGATAGTTCTGTTTTTAGTTTTTTGAGGAATCTCCATTCTTTTCTGAAGGAGCACCTTTTTGAATTTGCCCTTTAAAGCTTCCATATGGATCAGCAGGACCCTGGATTCTAATGTGTAGCCACTAGCTTCTCCTAACAAGGGTGGAGGGTCAGGAATTCTTATTAACTTTTACAGAGATTTTAAGATCATAACGTTTTCAACTGTATTGATGCTTTCTGTGCTCTAGAAGAGGGAAAGAGTTAGAAATAACTTGTATAGCCATCCTTTCCCACTTAAAGGTTTCTTTACAATGACGCGTTATCTATTCAAAACATGACGCAGTTTGCGTTTTTAAGAACTCATCTCTAAAGCTACTTCATCTGATATTCCTTCAGTACAACTGTATCAATGAACCTTAATATATTAAGCTATATCTTTTTTAATAAAGTAGAAGTACTTTCTGAGAACATACTGTTTATTTATAATATTTAGTTTGATGCTATTTATTTCCTATTTTGCAAGGTTTAGGCAGACTTCCATTGTTAATGTAATTATTAACATAAAATGTATTATAGCTTTTATGTGTATATACAAAAAACTTGCCCAGCATTTTCAGGAAATAAGTCTACCCAAAAGTGAATTTTGTTATCATCCAATATATGCTTTTTAAAGGGCTGATTTTTTCCTTAAAATCTTTTTGACCATTTTATTTTATTTTATTTTTTTGCGGTACGCGGGCCTCTCACTGTTGTGGCCTCTCCCGTTGCGGGGCACAGGCTCCGGACGCGCAGGCTCAGCGGCCATGGCTCACGGGCCCAGCCGCTCCGCGGCATGTGGGATCTTCCCGTACCGGGGCACGAACCCGTGTCCCCTGCATTGGCAGGCGGACTCTCAACCACTGCACCACCAGGGAAGCCCCTTTTTGACCATTTTAAATGAAAACTTTCTAGTGTGCTTCATGGTTGCTTACCTTCTGAAGCAGACTATATAGAACCTAATTTAGCCCTTTCAAAGTGACTTAGTTATCATTATGAATCTTGTGTAAAGTGTTCTGCTTTAATAGTACACTGGTGTCCTGTGCTCTCAAAAATGTCTGCATAGTAGATCCTCCATTAGAGAGGCCCAAGTTATATTAATTTTATTACTTATTTTATCTGCTTTTTATGGGAATTTTCTAGGTTTTCTTTAAGGGGGGCCTTTTTGTTTCAGCATCAAGTTCTCATTTCCTTTTCCTAGTATACTTATGTATACTTAATGCCTATATATACTATGTATACTCTAATTCTCCTTTTCCTTTGGTTTCATTTGCTCTTTATAATGTACTGTGGATCGAGAAACCAAATAACTTAAACCAGTAGGGGTTGTATCTAATAGTAAGCATAAATCAGGTTTGTATAAAAATAACTTAAAGAACATTTGTTCAGATAGCCTCATCCACCAGAGGACAGACTGCAGAAGCAAGAAGAACTACAGCCCTGCAGCCTGTGGAACAAAAACCACATTCACAGAAAGATAGACAAGATGAAAAGGCAGAGGGCAATGTACCAGATGAAGGAACAAGGTAAAACCCCAGAAAAACAACTAAATGAAGTGCAGATAGGCAACCTTCCAAATAAAGATTTCAGAATAATGATAGTGAAGATGATCCAGGACCTCAGAAAAAGAATGGAGGCAAAGATCGAGAAGATGCGAGAAATATTTAACAGAGACCTAGAAGAATTAAACAACAAACACCTAGAAGAATTAAACTACAAACAAACAGAGGTGAACAATACAATAACTGAAATGAAAAATACACTAGGAGAAATCAGTAGCAGAATAACTGAGGCAGAAGAATGGATAAGTGACCCAGAAGCCAGAATGGTGGAATTCACTGCCATGGAACAGAATAAAGAAAAAAGAATGAAAAGAAATGAAGACAGCCTAAGAGACCTCTGGGACAACATTAAACGCAACAACATTCGCATTATAGGGGTCTCAGAGGAGAAGAGAGAGAGCAGGACCTGAGAAAATATTTGACGAGATTATAGTCGAAAACTTCCCTAACATGGGAAAGGAAATAGCCACCCAAGTCCAGGAAGCACAGAGAGTCCCAGGAGTGATAAACCCAAGGAGAAACACACCGAGACGCACAGTACTCAAGCAGACAAAAATTAAAGACAAAGAAAAATTATTGAAAGCAACAAGGGAAAAACGACAAATAACATACAAGGGAACTCCCATAAGGTTAACAGCTGATTTCTCAGCAGAAACGCTACAAGCCAGAAGGGAGTGGCATGATATATTTAAAGTGATGAAAGGGAAGAACCTACAACCAAGATTACTCTACCCAGCAAGGATCTCCTTCAGATTCGATGGAGAGATCAAAAGCTTTACAGAGGAAGCAGAAGCTAAGAGAATTCAGCACCACCAAATGCTAAGGAACTTCTCTAAGTGGGAAACACAAGAGAAGAAAAGGACCTACAAAAACAAACCCATAACAATTAAGAAAATGGTAATAGGAACATACATATTGATAATTACCTTAAATGCAAATGGATTAAATGCCCCAACCAAAAGACACAGACTCACTGAATGGATGCAAAAACAAGACCCATATATATGCTGTCTACAAGAGACCCACTTCAGACCTAGGGACACATACAGACTGAAAGTGAGGGGATGGAAAAAGATATTCCATGCAAATGGAAATCAAAAGAAAGCTGGAGTAGCAATACTCATATCAGATAAAATTGACTTTAAAACAAAGAATGTTACAAGAGACAAGGAAGGACACTACCTAATGATCAGGGATCAATCCAAGAAGAAGATGTAACAATTATAAATATATATGCACCCAACATAGGAGCACATCAATATATAAGGCAACTGCTAACAGCTATAAAAGAGGAAATCGACAGTAACACAATAATAGTGGGGGACTTTAACATCTCACTTACACCAATGGGCAGATCCTCCATAATGAAAGCAAATAAGGAAACACAAGCTTTAAATGACACAATAGACCAGATAGATTTAATTGATATTTATAGGACATTCCATCCCAAAGCAGCAGATTACACTTTCTTCTCAAGCCCGCACGGAACATTCTCCAGGATAGATCACATCTTGGGTCACAAATCAAGCCTCGGTAAATTTAAGAAAATTGAAATCATATCAAGCATCTTTTCCGACTACAATGCTATGAGATTAAAAATCAATTACAGAGAAAAAAACCATTAAAAACACAAACACATGGAGGCTAAACAATACATTACTAAATAACCAAAAGATCACTGAGGAAATCAAAAAATGCTTAGAGACAAATGACAACGAAAACACAACGATCCAAAGCCTATGCGATGCAGCAAAAGCAGTTCTAAGAGGGAAGTTTATAGCAATACAAGCCTACCTCAGGAAGCAAGAAAAATCTCATAAACAATCTAACCCTACGCCTAAAGAAACTAGAGAAAGAAGAACAAAACCCAAAGGTAGCAGAAGGAAAGAAATCATAAAGATTAGAGCAGAAATAAATGAAATAGAAACAAAGAAAACAATAACAAAGATCGATAAAACGAAAAGCTTGTTCTCTGAGAAGATAAAATTGATAACCATTAGCCACACATCAAGGAAAAGAGGGAGAGGACTCAAATCAATAAAATTAGAAATGAAAAAGGAGAAGTTACAACAGACACCACAGAAATACAAAGCATCCTAAGAGACTACTGCAAGCAACTCTATGCCAGTAAAATGGACAACCTGGAAGAAATGGACAAATTCTTAGAAAGGTATAACCTTCCAAGACTGAAC
>NC_041223.1:81282924-81283773 GCF_002837175.3 Physeter macrocephalus
AAAAAAAGAAAATTACAGACCAATATCACTGATGAATATAGATGCAAAAATCCTCAACAGAATACTAGCAAACAGAATCGAGTAACACATTAAAAGGATCATACACCATGATCAAGTGGGATTTATCCCAGGGATGCAAGGATTCTTCAATATACACAAATCAATCAGTGTGATACACCATATTAACAAAGTGAGGAATAAAAACCATATGATCATCTCAGTAGTTGCAGAAAAAGCTTTTCACAAAGATAAAAAGTCTCCAGAAAGTGGGCCTAGAGGGAACCTACCTCAACATAATAAAGGCCATATACGACAAACCCACAGGAAACATCATTCTCAATGGTGAAAAACTGAAAGCATTTCCTCTAAGATCAGGAACAAAACAGGGATGTCCACTCTCGCCACTGTTATTCAACATAGTTTTGGAAGTCCTAGCCACGGCAACCAGAGAAGAAAAAGAAGTAAAAGGAATACAAATTGGAAAAGAGGAAGTAAAACTGTCACTGTTTGCAGATGACATGATACTATACATAGAGAATTCTAAAGGAACCACCAGAAAATTACTAGAGCTAATAATTGAATTTGGTAAAGTTGCAGGATACAAAATTAATGCACAGAAATCTCTTGCATACCTATACACTAATGATGAAAAATCTGCAAGAGAAATTAAAGAAACACTCCCATTTACCATTGCAGCAGAAAGAATAAAATACCTAGGAAGAAACCTACCTAGGGAGACAAAAGACCTGTATGCAGAAAACTATAAGATACAGATGAAAGAAATTAAAGATGATACAAACAGATGGAGAGATATACCATGTCCTTGGACTGGAAGAATCAACATTGTGA
>NC_041223.1:81284192-81308661 GCF_002837175.3 Physeter macrocephalus
AACACTCTTTGACATAAATCACAGCAAGATCTTTTTTGATCCACCTCCTAGAGTAATGGAAATAAAAACAAAAATAAACAAATGGGACCTAATGAAACTTAAAAGCTTTTGCAAAGCAAAGGAAACTACAAACAAGATGAAAAGACAACCCTCAGAACGGGAGAAAATATTTGCAAACAAATCAACAAAGGATTAATCTCCAGAATATATAAACAGCTCCTGCAGCTCAATATTAAAAAAAAAAAAAAAACCCAATCCAAAAATGGGCAGAAGACCTAAATAGACATTTCTCCAAAGAAGACGTACAGATGGCCAAGAAGCTCATGAAAAGCTGCTCAACATCACTAATTATTAGAGAAATGCAAATCAAAACTACAATGAGGTATCACCTCACACCAGTTAGAATGGGCATCATCAGAAAATCTACAGACAACAGTAGCTGGAGAGGGTGTGGAGAAAAGGGAACCCTCTTGCACTGTTGGTGGGCATGTAAATTGATACAGCCACTATGGAGAACAGTATGGAGGTTCCTTAAAAAACTAAAAATAGAATTACCATATGACCCAGCAGTCCCACTACTGAGCATATACCCAGAGAAAACCATAATTCAAAAAGACACATGCACCCCAATATTCTTGCAGCACTATTTACAATAGCCAGGTCATGGAAGCAAGCTAAATGTCCATCGACAGACAAATGGATAAAGAACATGTGGTACATATATACAATGGAATATTACCCAGCCATAAAAGGGAATGAAATAGTGCCATTTGCAGAGCCGTGGATGGACGTAGAGACTGCCATACAGAGTGAAGTAAGTCAGAAAGAGAAAAACAAATATCGTACATTAACACATATATGTGGAACCTAGAAAAATGGTATAGATGAACCAGTTCGCAGGGCAGAAATAGAGACACGTGTAGAGAACAAATGTACATACACCAAGTGGGGAAAGTGGTGGGGCGTGGGTGTGGGATGAACTGGGAGATTGGAATTGACATGTATACACTAATAGGTATAAAATGGATAACTAATAAGAACCTGCTGTATAAAAAAAAATTAAATTCAAAAATTCAAAAAAGGAAACATTTGTTCAGTGAACATTTGTGAGGTGCCTTCTTTCTTCAAGGCAACATAGATAATATATCACATATTTAGACTCTGCACTACAGATTAGAATCTAACCTGGATGAGCATGTATAAAATTATTATAGTAAATATTATAATATGTGATTAATATATTAAATTATAATAAATATAGTTATATTAACTACGTATTAAAATTATCATAGTAAGCATTGCTTAGCAATTTAAACAACATATTAGGGTGAACATAGATAAAGGAACATTTAACTCTTTAAAGCACTATAAACACCCATTTTGAACCCTTAAAGCCTTTTTTTTAACGGCCTAGTTAAATTTTGAATAGTTGATATTGCCAAATAAGTGGATTCTTTAAAGTTACTCAAAACTTGTCTTACAGATATATATATATCTGTGTATAAATATATATATATATATATATACACCAAAGTATTAATATCTGTTACTCATATCCTGAGTTTGTAAATTTGATATTTTTTTCTATGCATGCCTTTTGCCCAGAATTAAGCTGTGCTGCCGTCAGGTGGCAGTGATGCCTTAGTTATGGCCTCACAGTGCTGTTGCCAGCCGTCTTCCTCCCGGGTTGCCACTGCCCGGAAATCAGGGCAGGAGAAAGTTCAGACAGAGAACCTCGTCTGGGAGCAGAGAGGAAAGGAAAGACTTTATGATAACAGGGAGTCTTAATGCAGAAGGGAAGGGATCAGTGATTGGAGCACAAGTCTCGACCCTTTTCTCAAGTCTTTATTTGAATCCCATGTGTATCACAGCCCAGCTATGTTGTCTTGCCTCACTTGTTAAATGAAGATATATCCACTTCATAGAGTTTTTATAATGGTTCAAATCAAAGAATGAAACTAAAGTGCTTAGCACGGAGCCTGGTAGGGAGGATGCTCTCCAGAAATGATGGTTCTTATTGTAGGGGTCAGGGAAGGCGGGGAGGCAGGCCCAGCTGCAGCTGCAGGACTCCAGATGACTTCAGGCTACATTTCTTTACACTTTACAGCCCTCGGGGAAAATACCTCTAACAGACAGACAGACAGGCAGGCAGGCAGATAAGTTTTCCTCATGTCTCCCTTAGTGTTGGAGAGGAAGAAGGGGCCGTCAGCAGCATTTGAAGGTGAAGACAGTTGCGTCCTTCCCACAGACGTTTCTTTGCCCCCTGTCGACTTGTCCCTCTGAAGACCCAGTCTCACCAAGTCAGGGAGACAAGCTTAGGAAGTCAGAAACTCAACTGGCTATAACTTGATGACGAATAAAACGTTTCTCCAATTCACTGTACATGTTTTTTTTTTTTTTTGGCTGCATTGGGTCTTCATTGCTGCGCCCAGGCGTTTCTCTAGTTGTGGTGAGCGGGGGCTACTCTTCGTTGCGGTGCGTGGGCTTCTCCTTGTGGTGGCTTCTCTTGTTGCGGAGCACGGGCTCTAGGTGCGCGGGCTTCAGTAGTTGTGGCACGTGGGCTCAGTAGTTGTGGCTCGTGGGCTCTAGAGCGCAGGCTCAGTAGCTGTGGTGCACGGGCTTAGTTGCTCCGCAGCAGGTGGGATCTTCCCGGACCAGGGCTGGAACCAGTGTCCGCTGCATTGGCAGGAAGATTCTTAACCACTGCGCCACCAGGGAAGCCCTGAGAAGTGTACAGATTTGTTTAATATAAGTTTTATGTGACAAGGTAGCCTTCGTAAGGAAATGAAGACCCAAAGAAACAGCCCTGAGTATTTTATGATAGGCTTGATGAAGAGTTGACAGTTCATGAAGGAATGTGATAGGTTAAGGAGTATGAAGTAATTGTAGTTAACCGAGGGAATTTATTAGCAAGGCCTGTTTGTAGGCTTCTTCTTGGCATTCCTTTGTTTTGGGAGATAAGAATGGACGTTCCATTCCTCTGGGTATAGTGAGGGCACCTCTCACATGAGGGTTTTATGACCTGTTTTAGGGGAGAAGCGTTGGTGAGGAGGTCTGGGTGACTTTCCTGCTCTTCCTTTTCTTAAATTTCTTCACCTTAAGATATTCAGTATGCCAAGGTGCCATAATTTGGGGTAGCATGTCCAGAACCCCATCACCATCAGCCTCCCCTCTCTTTTTTAAAATACAAGGGGGAGGGGCTTCCCTGGTGCCGCAGTGGTTGAGAATCTGCCTGCCAATGAAGGGGATACGGGTTCGTGCCCTGGTCCGGGAAGATCCCACATGCCGCGGAGCGGCTGGGCCCGTGAGCCGTGGCCGCTGAGCCTGCGCGTCCGGAGCCTGTGCTCCGCAACGGGAGAGGCCACAACAGTGAGAGGCCCGCATACGGCAAAAAAAAAAAAAAAAACAAAAAAAAACAAAGAAGGGGGAGCATACAATACATAATTTTCTGCATTTGACTTTTAAAATATTTGACTCTTTTTTTGAATATGTATTTTTTTGTTTGTTTGTTTGTGTTGGGTCTTTGCTGCTGCCCACAGGCTTTCTCTAGTTGCGGTGAGCGGGGGCTACTCTTCGTTGCGGTGAGCGGGCATCTCATTGCAGTGGCTTCTCTTATTGTGGAGCACAGGCTCTAGGCGTGCAGGTTTCAGTAGTTGCAGCACGCTGGCTCAGTAGTTGGGGCACATGGGCCCTAGAGCGTGCGGGCTTCAGTAGTTGTGGCGCGTGGGCTCAGTAGTTGCAGCGTGAGGGCTCTAGGCCATGTGGGCTTCAGTAGTTGTGGCACGGGCTTCAGTAGTTGTGGCACACGGGCTTAGTTGCTCCGTGGCATGTGGGATCTTCCCGGACCAGGGCTCGAACCCGTGTCCCCTGCATTGGCAGGTGGATTCTTAACCACTGCGCCACCAGGGAAGCCCCTCATTGTACATTTAAAACCAAAGACCCCTAAGTGGTATTTCCCTTTAGAAAAAAATCTTAGGTGTAATATAATTCCAAGATGTAATATCATTTCTCTCTCCTCCACGTACCCTTCAAACAAAATCTCTTTTCCATCCCCTTACTGTTGCTTCAGTTGCTCCAGTAGCTGACAAAGCGTTTTCCTGCATAGTTAGAAATGAAAGGGTCAGAATACAAATATGATGGAAGAAATATTCAACTAGATTTGACCAGTATTTACCAAGTACTTGCTTCTGTAACATACCAAGACATATTTTGGGGGGATAGCAAAGATCATCCAAAACACAGTTCCTACTGTATAGAACATTACACATTAGGAGGGGAGACAGTTCACATATACAATTATTTTAAGAAAAAATGTGGTGAATGCTACAGTGGTAATTGTAATAGCTTATATTTATAGACACTTTCCAGATTAAAAACTGCTAACAAATACATTATCTTGTTTATTCTTTGCAATAACCCCCTATGAAGAATAAGTATTAAGTGTAATTGAAAAAGAGTCATCGAGGCTCCAAGGTGAAATGCCGAAGGTCACAGAGCCAGCGAGTCCACCATCAGCTCAGCTGGTGTGTACTGGGATGCCTGGCACACAGCACCGGGGAGTGCTAGCTGATCCACCTTTCTTCCGTGCGCTGGGTGCTGTTCTTGGTGTGGGGATGTAGTGGTAAATAAGACAGACAGAATCATCATCTTCAAGGAGGATGAATGGTGGATCCATAATGTAAAACGAAATTTCTTACCTACATTCTATTCTTATTTTAACTCTTGCAGTAAGTACCAAAGTACAGTGCTTTGGCGACCCTGAGGAGGGAGAGTAATTCTCACACGGGTGGTTATGGAGGGCCTCGCAAAGGGGGTTTCTTTCCCTGCCACCCAGTTCCTGATTGACTTTTTAAATGTGCCATGTTATTCATACCCCCTTTTGGAATTTTCCAGGTGCGCAGATTTTCTGAGGCATTCTTTTGTTTTGAACATCCAAGAGAAGCTGCCATTGCATACCAGGAACTTCAGTGAGTAGCATAAATCCAAAATTTCAATGATTCTATTTCCTTTTACATAAGGTATCATCTCAGAATTTATCAGTGACAGAATATACAATATTTACAATGAAAGAAATTAGGACAATTTGAAGTTTAGTCAAATTGCATTAAATCTTATGCATTACTTCACTAAAGACCCCGCCCTTACGTAAAGAAGTATACTGCGCCGTTACCCCTCCCCACACAGATCTACCCCACCCTTGGGAGTCCCACGCAGCCCTGGCTCCAGCCTTTCATTTGGCCATCTTGTTGTATTTTTATCTTCACAGGTCAGAATCTCTTACATTTATCCTTATGTATTACATATTTTCACAGGTAGTCTGACTGGCACTTCCTGCTGTTATGTAAAAGATTTACAATTCAAATATCCTGAGTAGATGCCTTCCACTTTCCCTACTGAGTACATTTAGATCTGGTTTTCTTTGGCTTTAAAGAATATTTTGAGGACATTATGTTGAGTGAAAGAAGTCAGACATAAAAGAGTAAAGAATACATGACTCTGTTTATATGAAGTTCTGGAACACGTAGACTAAGGTGAAGAAAGTCAGAAGAGTGGTTTTCTTGGTGTCGACTTGGGCTGGGAGTTTGCCTGGAAAGACGTGAGAGTACTCTCTGGACAGGTGGAAAATGTTCTGTATCGCGTGTCCGTTTGTCAGAATCATGCAGCCAAAATTTGTTTGTTTCAGTGCATGCAAAGTATATGCCCCAACAGACAACTGTAAATAATCATAGGGTGTGTGGGCAGGCAGTGAGTGGAGGTACAGACAAAGCAAGAAGGGAAGACGTTTGTTGATGGGGCTTATGGTGCTGTTCTGTGTGTACTTTGATTTGTTTCAAATTTTCCGTAAGAAAGTTTTTTTAAAAAAACTATTTTGCATTAGAAAGTTATGTACCTTTTTAAAAATAGCTGTTAATTGTATTCATCAGTACGTGTTAACTTTTTTTTTCAACATTATCATCAAATCGTTAGCAGGCGTTTGAGCTTTTGGTCTTTCTCCTCTATGCTATTCTCAGCTAATTAGGATGTTCAGACATTAAGCACAGATGACTCACTTTGAAATAACATTTAAAAGTATAGAAGAGTATAACAGAAATTAAATAATTTATCAATAAACCATAATTTTCTTAGCCAGTAATTTTTGTCAACAAACCATAATTTTCATCATACCAGTTTTTATCTCTGACCAAGGAGCTCTTTCGTAAGGAGGTTGTCTTGAGGAGGGGTGGTCCCGGAGAGACGATGAGGTGAAATTGGTGAGATTGTCTAGATTGCAGTCTGACGCACGACCTGTTTTTCAGTGCTCAGAGTCACCTCCAGATGTGCACCGCTCTCAAAAACACTTCCTTCTGCGGCTCTCTCCCACCTCTGCCCATTGAGTGTAGTGAATTAGATGGAGATCTCAATTCATTACCTGTGATCTTTGAAGACAGGTATTTAGATGCAGTTACTGAAGGTAAGTGTAATCTAACTAAAATATGGAAGCTGTGTGTGTCATTTTCAGTATATTCTGTCTAATATACATAAAGCCATTCCTTAATGTGGGGCTGTTTCCCCCCTCCAGTTTTATTTATTTTTGAGGATATTAGAAAGTTATAGTCAGAGAAAGTAGTCTTAATCATATGAGTTCTTATACCTCGTTTTAAACCTGAATTTCTTTTTCTTTGGATAAAAGACTTAGATGCACCCTGGATGGGAATTCAGAGTCTTCAGAGATCAGAGTCCAGTAGAATGGATAAATGTGAGACTGAAGAAAGCTCTCTAGCTGGACTTTCCAGCCCAGAGTTGAAAGTCAGGCCTGCTGGGGCCTCCAGTTTTTGGTCTACAGAAGGTGAAAAGCAGCTAACAAAGTCTCTAAAAGGAAAGAATGAAGAATCAAATAAATCCAAGGTTAAGGTTACTAAGCTCATGAAAACAATGAAACCTGAAAACACAAAAAAGTTAATAAAACAGAGCTCTAAGGATTCTGTGGTTTTGGTAGGCTACAAATGTTTGAAAAGTACAGCATCAAATGATCTCTTTAAAAGCTTTGAAGGCAATCCTTCACATAGTCAGAAGGAAGGTCTGGACACCACAATATGTGGATATAATTTTGACCTAAAGACCTACATCAGACAGACAAGTCAAAAGGAAGCTAGCTATTTGCCAGCTAATACAGAGAGAACTGAACAAAAGTCTCCAGATATTGAAAATATGCAACCAGACCTGTTTGATCCTTTGAACTCTGGCAGCCTAAATCTTTGTGCAAATTTGTCCATTTCAGGTAAACTTGATATCTCCCAGGACGATAGTGAAATTGCACAAGTGGAACACAGTGTGGCATCCAGAAGTTCATCAGATGATTGCCATGATCATCAAACTGCCCCCACTTCGGGAGTTAGGACAATTGAAGTAAAGCCCTCTAATAAAGACCCTTTCAGTGGAGAGAAAATAACTGTTAAAATAGGACCTTGGACAGCGCTTCGACAAGATGAAATATTTGTGGATAGTTTACAACTACCCAACTTTGAGTCCTTAGAATCTAACGGTAAATCTAAATCTATAGAACTAACACTTGAAAAGGAAGCTTTGCAGGAAGCAAAGTGTTCTGTTGGAGAACCTTTAGCTAAGCTAAGAAGTAATCCACCTGCTTCTTCTACAAGAGAATATCATGTTGTAGTGAGTGGAGACTCAATTAAGTTACCAGATATTAGTGCCACATGTGCCTCGTCTCGGTTCTCAGATTCAGGTGTGGAAAGTGAACCAAGCTCTGTTGCAACACATCCAAACCCTGACCTAGTCTTTGAAACTGTACAAGGGCAAGGTCTTTACAATAACGAAAGGTTATTTCCTCAGCTTTTGATGAAGCCGGATCATAATGTAAAGTTTTCAGTAGGCAGCCACTGTACTGAGAGCACAAGTGCTTTCAGTGAGATCCAGTCATCCTTAACGTCCATAAACTCTCTGCCTTCTGATGATGAGCTGTCACCTGATGAAAATCCTAAGAAATCTGCTGTACCTGAATGCCACCTAAGCGATAGCAGAACCGTGTTGAATCTAGGAACAATTGATGTGCCAAAATGTGACGATAGGAAAAAGTCAAGTATTATCTTGCAACAGCAGAGTGTCGTGTTTTCAGGGCATTTGGACAATGAAATGATAGCAATACATTCCTTAAATTCAAGCACTAAAGACCCTTTACAATTTGTTTTTTCAGACGAAGGTACTTCCAGTGATGTGAAAAGTAGTTGCAGCTCCAAACCTAACTTGGACACTGTGTGTAAAGACTCCCAGAGTCCTGATAAATCTAGTGACCCTGCAGGGACCGCAGTTCCGTTAAGTTCAGGACTGGTTTGTTCAGGCACCCCTTGTGTCGTTTCAGGTTCCATTTCTACCAGGACAGACGTCAGTGAAGATAGAACTGTGAAAACAAAAAATAGCGATGCGTTAAATCTCAAACAAATGTATTCAGAAGGCCCTACAGTTAAAGATGAAACTCACCTGGGTACAGGTGACCCTTTTTCAGTCAGTCCTGATATGGTAAAGCAAGGGCTTGTGGAAAATTATTTTGGCTGTCAAAGCAGTACAGATAATTCTGACACGTGTACTGTTAGCTACAGCAATTCAGTTAGCCCTCCGAAGGAAACTTCTGAAAAAGAAATTAGTCCTTTTCAGCAGGAACAGGGTAAAGAAGAGGAGGAAGAAGAGCAGGACCAGCGAATGGTTCAAAATGGGTATTATGAGGAGACAGATGACTCAGCTGTGGATGGAACAGCACATGCTCACTGTACAGACCGAGGTGCCCTAGAAGAAGAAAGATTTATCAAATCTGAAAACATTAGCAGTGACTATCTGAGGGATGGTATAACTATGCCTACTGTCTGTACTTCCGGCTGTCTGTCCTTCCCATCTGCACCACGAGAGTCTCCTTGTAGTGTTAAGTATTCTTCTAAGAGTAAATGTGATGCCATTACAAAGCAGCCAAGCAGCGCTTCTTACAACTTCACCTCTTCACTGTCCTGGTATGAAAATTCACCAAAACCTCAAATACAAGCGTAAGTAATGGAGCACAATAGCACGTGCTACTAAAGAGAGAGAGAGAGAACATATATGTATATTTCTCTGGTAACATACATATTTCACGTTCTCTGGTTTCTGTAATACAGAAAGTGCTTCTTTGATTAGCTGTCTGAAATGGAGAAGTGAACTCAGTATGCTCTTTGACAGACAGACCGGCAGTTCCCTGTATGATTGTCCTGTTCTGTAGGCTCGACTTGCCTGATACAGATTTTCCATTGGCAGCTTTATGGTAGAAGTATGGAATAATTGAGGTTAAAACCCTTTTTTTTCCCATCAATACCTCATCTCTCCCCTGGTTAACTCCCAGACAAAAGTTAGGTTTTATATCTAGCAAATAAGGTCAATATTAGATAATTGCTAGAAACTTCCTAAAGCCTACCAGACTTAGATTGCCTCAGCTAAGTCAGTGTTTCCAGAATTGGGATTTCATGGACCAGTAAAAAAAATCCAGAAAATTTTGAGCATGGCATAGGTTTACTAGCATGGCACTGGTTTTCTACTACCTTATTCCAGATGGAATTATAATCCCTGGAATAAAATGTCTGGGCATATCTACTATAGGTTTTTTAAGTTCCCGGATCATTCTGATGTATACACATAAGTAAGGTCCATGGTACCTACACCTAGTGAACCCAGCAAGGTGAGGACAGCCCATTGAAGACTTGTAATGTGCTAGGAAGCTGAAGGTTGCACCACCTCCTGGTACCTCAGACTCTTCTGAGTCATTAGTGAAAGCAGTGGTCTGTATTCTTCACCCAGTGTGCCCTGCTCCGTTTAGTGTTCAGTAGCCTCTTGGAGTTTTATCAGTCCAAATGATCTAATGTTACAAGAGTGAATAATTTTTGACGTTCTCAGTCCCCAAGTTGATTAGATATGTCGCTTATTCTATCAGTAAAAGAGTGTACGCCACCAATTTTATTTAATCACATCCCCTTCTTAGTTCTGTTCCTTCTTATTGGTATTTTTAGAGAAAAATACAAATAACCTCATCTACTAAATACTGTACCTGCCATTCTCACTGCTACACTGTGTAGAATATCTCCTTCTTCTCCTTTTATATAAGGTTAAAAAGGAGCAAAGAGGGTAAGATTTGATCACAGGATCAGCATCAGACTGTCCTCTCTGCAGTGCTTCTCCCGTCTTTTCTATGCATACAGTATAAAATTCAGTAGAAGGCATAACTCCATTCCCAGTGTTTTCTGAGTGGATTTCAAGTTTAAAAGAATATTTTTAAGTGATGTCAGGCTTTAAATACTCATTGTATTTGATCAGAATATGTACTAAAAAATAGTAAAAAAAATTACTCTCTGATTTCTAAATCATTTAGGTGAGCCCACATATTTTCATTATTTTAAAATCAAATATTTCTGGGTTTCCTCTTCCACAGTTCTCTAAATGCAGCAGATAAAACTGAGTATAATACTTAGTAACGAGTGTCTTTTACACTATTTTGCTTCAGCTTCCTTCAGGCGAAAGAAGAATTGAAACACCTTAAGCTCCCCGGGTTCATGTACAGCGATGTTCCTCTTCTGGCATCCTCAGTACCCTATTTTTGTGTGGAGGAGGAGGAGGAGGACCGTTCCGAAGACGGAGTCCATCTCATTGTCTGTGTGCACGGCCTGGACGGTATGTAACGTCTGTGCATGTAACCCATAGCAACTCAATCTTTTCTCTTCCTAGTAGATCTCATTTAGTTTTATTTAATCTTTGACCTGAAAAAAGATTTCTAAATTGCTGATATTAATTAAATCTTAAATACTCTCTAAAACAGAGATGAGCTTAATTTTGCTGAGTATAATATTATATTTCTTTGTAAAGTAAATTTTCCATGGAATTGACATCCACATGCCAACATTTTATTTATTTTAACTTCGGATTTTTCTGTCTTCTCTCTTTTTATTATTTTTGTCAGCTGTCACCTCGTGGCAATCATTTTGTCTCCCTTTGATCATCTTTCTGCTTCCCTTTTAGCTTGCTGCTTTAAACCTTATGGACAAGAAAAATCAATACCTAAGAATTAAAGATTCACTGATTAATCGGGGTATAACTTAAATTCTTAATACCTTGTTTTACTGCTGTGGTTTTGTGACAGCTGTTTTGGTTACTCAACAGCCTATTTTTCTTGGTTAGGAACTATGTTAGAAGACACCAAATATCTCTGGACTAGCAGAGTATTACTGTGTTATAAGGTGATTCTGTAGCAACAAATTGACAAAAGATTTTATGGATTATAAAAATGCTAAACACAGGTCTGAGCTAGTAAATTCTTATGAAATTGGAGATTTTTCTTTAAGAAAAACAAAACCGTGACTCTTAAGAAATAAAATATCTCTAATACTAACCTCTTTCCCCCCACTAATAAAATTTTCAAAGAATTATCCTCCAAGAAAGGCTTCTTGGCCCAGTAGAATCTCTGGTAAATTCCTCTTTGAAATCTTCAAGAAACACACTATCCCATGTTATAGGGAGGGAGACAGACACACCTGGGGGTGGGGAGGCGGTGGCGAGAGCATCGATGCGACCAGACCTCTGAAGAGACCGGCTGTTGGAGGCCATTGCCAGCTGATGGAAATCCGCGGTGAAATAGACACTGAGGATTCTGGTTCCCAGGGCCTTGTCTCTTCACAGCTGGCATAGGCCTTACGCTTGTCCCCAAGAAGTGTAACAGAGTATGAGGGTGCGCATTGTACCTTTCGCTTTATCTCGTCCCTTAGGTATAACTTTCATTTTCTTCATTTTCTAGGTAACAGTGCAGATCTCCGGTTAGTAAAAACTTACATTGAACTTGGACTGCCTGGGGAAAGAATTGATTTTCTTATGTCTGAGAGAAATCAGGTACAGATAGCTGTGTTTTCAGTGGAAGCACACATTTCTCTACCAGTTTCTACCTAAATATTTGCTGACTACAAAATGCCTGTCGTAGTAGAAATAATTTTTCTGATTTCTATGAAGTTTAACAATTAATGCGTAGCCTAAGGAAGTAGAAGTAATTTACAGTTTGATTTATCAGCTTTTTACATGTGCAAAATTCCTAGAATTTCACATTCTGTGCAAATATTTTAATTAAACCATTATAAATAACCTTATGTTCAGTGTTGATAGTGGACTAAACGATTATCTAAATGAAGTGTTAAGAACAGTGAGCCTTTTTTTCCCTAGAATTTCACTACTTGTTCGTTTTAATATAATGAATATTACATTCACTAAGTTCTTTAAAAACCACTGGTCTTCAACCATACTTTCAATACCTAAATTAAAAATAATGTTTATATTCAGTGTTTTATGTAATTACACATATTCAGTATATAACATATCTATTTCGCTTTTGTTTAGAATGATACTTTCGCTGATTTTGATAGCATGACTGATCGCCTTCTGGACGAGATAATACAATATATTCAGATATATAGTCTAACAGTCTCAAAAATAAGGTAACTTCTATAATATTACATAAATTGTTTTTATATCTTTATGAATTATAGAAAAATCACACAGAATTTCTGGTAATTTTGTTGTCCTATTCTGAAATATAGGATACCACAACTCTAATTTAAAGTGAATAAAAATAAAAAGATTTTAGGGAAAGACCACATATTATATAATTCTGTTTATCTGAATTGTCCAGAATTGGCAAAATTATAGAGATAGAGATAGATGAATGACTGCTTAGGGCTGGGGGAGAGGGGAGATGGTGGGGGGGCGGCGGTGATAGCTAAAGAATGTAGGGTTGGACTTCCCTGGTGGTGCACTGGTTAAGCATCCGCCTACCGATGCAGTGGACACGGGTTCGAGCCTTGGTCCGGGAAGATCCCACATGCCGCGGAGCAACTAAGCCTGTGCACCACAACTACTGAGCCTGCGCTCTAGAGCCCACCAGCCGCAACTATTGAGCCCACGTGCCACAACTACTGAAGCCTGCGCGCCTAGAGCCGTGCTCCGCAACAAGAGAATCCACCGCAATGAGAAGCCCACGCACCGCAACAAAGAGTAGCCCCCGCTCGCCACAACTAGAGAAAGCCTGCGCACAGCAATGAAGACCCAACGTGGCCAAAAATAAATAAATAAATAAATAAATAAATAAATTTATTTTTTTTAAAAAAAGAATGTAGGGTTTCTTTTTAAGGTGGTGAAATATTCTAAAATTTCTTGTAGTGATGGCTGCACTACTCCATAAATACAATAGAAAGTGTTGAATTGTACACCTTAAACGGCTGAATTGTACGGTATATGAATGATATCTCAGTAAAGCTGTTACCAAAAAGAAAGGTTATAGGGAAATGGATATATATAAAAAAATGAAACTGTGAAAATACTTTCAACGTGTCATGACTATACTTTGAGAGTCAGCTTTCCACAAGCAGGAGATGATGATCAAATCAATATGTCTTATTATTTAATCACAGATGTTGTGAATAGACATGGGGGAGAGAAAAGCATTTGTTTCTTCTAGTCCGGTAAGAATTAAAGAAAAAGTCAAAACTAATCTTTCTGCCTCAAAAAGAGTAGTGTAAACTGATGAGTTTCACGTCCCAGCTGGGTTAGAGGAGGAAGCTGGCTCTTTATACGCTAGGCTTTTGTGGAGTTTGCTTCCTCTTCCAAGTACAGAGTAGGGACAAAGAACAGAGAGAGCAGGTTTTTATTTGAAGTCACTGTTTAAAAACATTTCTGTTAAAATATGGTGGGAGATGCAAGTATGTGGAGGGTGGAGAGAGATTGTTTTCTTGTTCTAGTAATTCTCTTCATTTATGGATTTTTCATCTGTTTACTAAATTTTCTATAGTCATCTTGTATTCCTTTTATTAATTTGTTATTTTATGATGAGAAAATAAGTCTGTTGTTTCAGTTCTTTTATTCATCCACCAAAGTATGCCCTCTTCTAGATTAGATGGTCAGTTATAATCAATCATTATCCAAAAGCTTGATTTGGTTGATTGAGGACTGTTCGTTATCAAACTTTACTTCACAGCTTCAGGAAGTTTGCAGCTTCTCACTAGTTACATCTGTAAACTAGTTATGTCTGTAAACTAGTTATATCTGTAAACCACTTTTAAGACAGCTTTCAGGCCTTCTTCTTTCACTGTTAATTGTCCCGAGGGGTTCATATATTGTCTATCGTAAAATAATGGTAGGCAAAAAGGCTCTTTTGATTTAAACTATTCCTTAATAAAGGTGAAATGCTTTATAAGTATTAGTTATTCTTTTGGTATAATTTTAGACTTACAGTCAGAAAATGCACATTTTTTTTCCTGTGGCTTGAAAGTACTTAGAGAACTCCCCACCTTGGAGTGTGGACCAGAGAATAAGAGAAATGGGGATATAATGTCTCCTAAATCATGCTTATATGTGTAACTTCATTATTTTGTTTTAAATCATGTCTTAACAGGTAAATAATTGGTGTGTGTACCTAAAGATGCAAATTTATCATCTAGTCAATATATTAGCGCTTTTAAAATGTATTTCTTTCTAAGCAATTACGAACTAGGAGTAAAAATTTTCTGATAAGTAGTATCCTATTTGTATAAAGTAAGTGTATAAACTATATAATAGTAGGAATTTTCTGCTACTTTCTCACATTTTTTGCTTCAAAATGTAAGTTATGTCATTTCAGAATATCAAACCATAGTTTTAAAACGTATTAGAACATTTTAAATGCTTAGTATTTCACATCTATGTATGTATTTTTTTAAACTACTACTATGGGAGAAATGTCATTTTGTTTCTCTTATAGCTTTATTGGACATTCGTTGGGCAATTTAATAATCCGTTCAGTGCTTACAAGGCCACGGTTTAAATATTACCTTGACAAACTTCATACCTTTCTATCACTCTCTGGACCTCACCTTGGTACACTCTACAACAGCAGTGCTCTTGTTAATACAGGTAAGAAGTTTTATTGTCCAGTACAAAAATTATGGCATGGAGAGAAGATTGAAATACAAATTTAATATTTTCTAGTGTTTATTTTAGAGCAAATTTGTCATGTACTTGGAATTTCATGAAACAAAAGACGTGTCTATTTTGTCATGCACATGAAATAAGCTGACAAAACTCATTTCAGAAAATGATGTCATATTGAGATATTTGTCAAGTCACAAGAGCATTTTTTCCCTTTTTATCATTAAACTGTTTAAATATTTTCAGTAAATGTTAGTCTTATAAACAGGCTATTTTGTTGTTCCATTAGTTGAGCAGATAACAAATATCTATGCTTAATACATTTTAAAGTTATAAAATATTTTATATAGAACATTAACTCTGATTTTGGTTTGATAGTGATAAAGGGATATTATGAGAAAATAAATTCTAAACTTTTAAAAGAAATTGAAGTAAAAATTAAGACCCCAATTTTGATTAGAATAAATATTCTCATTAAGAAGGATCTGATACTTCATTTGCCCTTTATTTGGCTTTGTTTTTCCCTTAGAATTTTAAAATGGCTTTTATAGTTTAGTTAATTGATTCCCATTGTAAGAATTAGATTTCATTCTGACTTTTTTTCATTGAGCCTTGAAACTCTTATTTCCATTTTCTCTTCTACTTCTTTCATTGACAAATAAACCATACCATTTTCCTTTGTATCCCATTTCAAATGGTGGTATTCAAAATCTAGCTAGTTGTAGATTTTTACAGTTTCAAAAAGAGGGCATGAGAAAAATGAAATCCATAAATAGTACAAAATAGAACCCAGTATGAATCGGATGCAGTACTTTGAATTTCTTTCTTCACTAAACTTTTCCCCAGATAGACTTTCAATTGGCAGCTTTAATCAGTTAAAGGGTTTTTTCCCTCTTTTCCTCCCCTGTTCACCTCAGTAATAGAATCAACAAAAGTAGAAATGTATAGTCTACAATCTTGAAAACCAGCTCCAGAGTGATTGAGGTTTCACTTACGGGGAAGATGCATTTAAATACGGGTAACTGGTAATATAAAGAAATACAATTAAATATGATACTTAAATTATATTCAGCTGTTACTAGAAAACATTATCCAATTGCTCATCCTTAGAGTTGGTCCTTATCCAGTTAGTCTCCCATGACTGACCTGTGATTGTCTGTAAAGGCTCCGTGCTCAGGCATGTGGATCTACTGTGTTTAAAGTTTACTCCCCCTCTGCTTCATTATAATTTGAACAAGTATATCTAAAGGTGTAATTTTCCCAAATGTGTTCTTCATAGACCATTACCTATTTCATTACCTAATGCGGTAGAAATAAATAACAAGCCCTCTGTCAACCACCGTTAACCCATCGTTAACCTCTGTGTGTCTGTATGTTTATATTATCAGAAAGTGGAAATATTTTGCAAATATATTTTTTATTCGCCAACAAAATGCTAATTTGGGAGATGTATTTTGAAGTGAAATATATATATTAAAATGAATAACGTTGGCATATGGTACTATATAGTTCCGGTTTATAACTCTCACATATCACATACCATTTATAACTCTCTAGGTCTGTGGTTTATGCAGAAATGGAAAAAATCAGGTTCTCTTTTGCAACTGACATGTCGAGATCATTCAGACCCTCGCCAGACTTTCTTATACAAGCTTAGTAATAAAGCTGGTAAGTATATAGAAACAGTTTTGAAAACACTCACTTGAAAACCCCTTTTTTAAAATAAACCTTTAACAAATCAGTTATCAACATGTCTTTCTGGTGATTATAAAACTATCAGTCGGTTGTTATTTCTTTTTTTTTTTTTTTTTTTTTTTTTTTTTTTTTGCGGTACGCAGGCCTCTCACTGCTGTGGCCTCTCCCGTTGCGGAGCACAGGCTCCGGACGCGCAGGTCCAGCAGCCATGGCTCACGGGCCCAGCCGCTATGCGGCATGTGGGATCCTCCCAGACCGGGGCACGAACCCGTGTCCCCTGCATTGGCAGGCGGACTCTCAACCACTGCGCCACCAGGGAAGCCCGATTGTTATTTCTTAATAGTGAAATAGACTCACAGTTAAAACTAAGCAACTGATAGCATGGTTTAATTTTTTTTTACATGATTGTATTTATTTTTTGTGACCTGCACAGCTACTTTGAAGTTATCCTAAAAATTTTGGCCTTTATAATTCATACCAGCTGTAAGTTAAGTTTTTGATCTAGGACTCTGTATGTCCTAGCCCTCCTGTCCTTCTAGCTGCCCCCAGCCCCAGTCCTCAGCCTTTGTTTTAAACTGCCACATTTTTTTTTAACTTTGCTATTATAAGCATTTCTGGAAAATGTCAGAAACGAAACCATTAATAGTTATTCCTTCTTAAGATTCTCACCACCGGATGGATCTTGTTACTCATCTCTCATTAACCAGTTATTAAATGTATTCCCCATCGTGCATGTGTGTCCTAGGCTTTTACTCCCGGAAGTCCCCAGCTGGTCCTTGGCCATGCATTCTCACGCTCTGTAAGTGACCTCACCTATGACCTTTCCTCTCTCCTGGACTCATCCTCACACTCACAGATTCCCGGCACATTCCTTCCACTGTGTCCTTTGAGGTCTCCGCTTGAGGAGAAGAGACTGCCCTCATCTGTACCTTCCTCAAAGAATGTGATCGCCACTTCCTGCTGAAAGTGGACCCATAACTGAAAGCCGGCTATTCCCCAGCCCGCCCCCGCCTGCCCACTCCCCCAGCTGTGGAGCAGAGGGTGGCACACTTTTTTGCTGAAGGGCTGGATAGTAAACATGTTGGCTTGTGGGCCATAGGATCTCAGTTGTAACCACTCAACATACCACTGTAGCCCCAAAACAGCTATAGACAACACATGAGCTAGTGAGTGTGGCTGCATTTCAAAAAAACTTTATTTACCCAAAAAAAAAAAAAGGCAGCAGTCCAGACCACACAGGCCTGCCATAGAAGCAGCTGGATTTCTTGATTCCTCGCTTACTGAGGCCCACCTAGAGCAGGAGCCCGTCCTCTTGCTTTCCATCCCTCCCAGTCGTGACTCCTCCACCGCCACGTGAAACTGCTTCCTTTGAGCCTCAGCCTTCTCGTCTTCTTTAATATAATGCTCTCCTGGGCCCTTCTTGCATCTTCAGTGAGAACTTTGACAAGAGTTCATTGACAAATATTTATTACACAGTTATGCTTAGGAAAATATATACATGTATTTTTTAATTGTACTCTTTTCTTTTTTTTTTAAATTTATTTTATTTATTTTACTTTTGGCTGCATTGGATCTTCGTTGCCACTTGCAGGCTTTCTCTAGTTGTGCAAGCGGGGGCTACTCTTTGTTGTGGTGCATGGGCTTCTCATTGCAGTGGCTTCTCTTGTTGTGGAGCACGGGCTCTAGGCACACGGGCTTTAGTAGTTGTGGCACGTGGGCTCAGTAGTTGTGGCTCTTGGTCTCTAGAGCGCAGGCTCAGTAGTTGTGGCTCACGGGCTTAGTTGCTCTGTGGCATGTGAGATCTTCCCGGACCAGGGCTCGAACCCATGTCCCCTGCATTGGCAGGTGGATTCTTAAGCACTGCGCCACCAGGGAAGCCCGGAAAAGATATTTTTCTTGAATCTTAATATACTTAATCCTGGCATCATTTTTGGTAAT
Source organism: Physeter macrocephalus (assembly GCF_002837175.3). Lineage (NCBI taxonomy): Eukaryota > Metazoa > Chordata > Mammalia > Artiodactyla > Physeteridae > Physeter > Physeter macrocephalus. Next base: position 81,302,775 of record NC_041223.1, read on the forward strand.
TTGATGAGCCGACCCTTTAGATGATTCACCAAGCATTACAGAACCTTTCTCAACTCTGGTAACCTTCCATTCCACTCCACTGTGAACCCTTACCCGTGGCTACACTCCACCCAGAAATTTCAACCAATATTCCACTCTGTCACTGTAATAGCCTGTCCTTTCTCTCTCACTCCCTTTTTCTCGCCTGCTTTCTACACTCAGTTAAGATCCCTACTCCATCTTCTTAAGATGACCCTGTGCCTCAGGGTTTCATCCCCTTCCTGACCTGTCTCAGACTCTGTGAATTATGACTTTCATCATTCATACACTGTCACCCTTTGCTTTCTATCATAGCCAACTAGCAAACCTGTACTACCGCTTCTTCACCTAGCCTGTTGAGCTCTGCCGCAAAGGACACGCAGACGTGCACATCACTACTGCTGTAGATCCGTGGCTTCCCTGTCTGGTTATCTCTTAGTAGCTTTCTACTCGTTCCCTGCAAAGTTTCTCACCTCTTTTCCTCAGACTTAAACTACCACTGCTGCCTGCGCTTCCACAAATGGCTCTGTTTCCTGTTCTGTCTGTGAAAGTCAAGGCCGTCAAGCAAGGACTTTCCTACTTCCTTCTGTTGGCCTACAGGCATTAGCATACCTAGACCTGTGTGTGCAGCTGCCTACAGAGTATATTTACTTAGACATCTCATGGGTGCCTCCAGTGCAGTGTGTTCACACACCTCCTCTTTCCCCTCAGATTGACTTCTCTGCCATCTACCCAGGCAGAAACTTAGAAGTTGTTCTTGACTTCTCTTTCTCCCTTTCCCCACATCTGCTGAGTTACTAAGCCCTGAAACTTCCAGCCTGCTTGGCAGCTGGTGGAGCCTCCCTTTCCTTCCATTGTGACTGCCTTAGTCCAGCCTTCATCACTTTCACTTAGATTATCGCTGTGGCCTCCAAACTGGTTACCCTGCCTCCTGTACGCCCCCCTTCTCCTCTGTCTCACTTCCTCATTGGATGAAATGATTTTCTAAAAATTAAATCAGACCGTATTGGTCCTGTTCAAAGATCCTCCAGAGTACCTTATAGTTTTCAGGATGAAGTGTAGAGTCCGTGGCTTAGGGCATCAAATCCTGTATAACCTGGCTGCTGGTTCTTTCATGTGCTCCGTATCCTCCTCTTTGCACACGGGCATCCTTTGCTGTAGTCACGTCTCACGTGTGGTGCTTCCTCGCCTTCACCATGCTTCTTCTGCCACCATTCCTCCCCGTGCGTTTGCCCATCTTTGTAGCACTGATTCTCTTCGTCTTCTAAAATTACACTCCAGCACCACCTGCTCTCCGGAGCTTTCCTTGATGCCCTGTCTGATTCGGTGCTCCTCTGCTGTCAGAGTACCAGCACGTGCCTCCATATCCCAAATCTCATGTCTCAGGACTGACCGCAGTAATGAATTCCACTCCTCGTTTGCCTGCTACATATCTGTGCTTATATTTCAAACTAAATGTGTCTAACATTGATAGTTTCTTCTTTTGCTACCTCTTTTTTTTACCTTTTGTAAATGTTACTCTGTCCTCTAGATTACTTGGTTTGAAACACCTCAGTGTCATCCTTGACTGACCCCACTTCTTTTCTTTGCGTACCACATCCCAAGAGTGTTAATGTCATCTCTGAACTGCTGTAACCTTCTATATGAACCTCTTTTATCATAGTCATTACAGCTTATCTCATGTCAGTCATTTTTATGTATCTCAGCCTTTTTTCCTGACGTGGGATCTGTCGTGACAACCCTTTCCCACCCTCCCACATACCTTCAGCGTTTACCATCGTTCTTCCTAGTAGACGTTCACTGTCAACCCGTTGAATCAGCGAGTGATCTGTTCAATATTATGTTCGGTATCCAAAAGCAGGTCAAGTATTGCACGGTAGGCTGAAAATCAAACCCATATATTTGGTGAAGGCTGAAGTAGCTTGAACTTGTAAACTTAAGCCCTGGCCTTTTAAATCCATTTTTCATCTTCATTCCTCTCACCATGTCTTCCATCCTGCTCTTGAAACATTTGATACGAACACTAGACAGATTTAGTCACTGAATACAGCCCACTTCATTTGAGTCTTATTTTAACCTTTTCAAGATTCTGCCTTAAATACTGCTGTCAATATGAGAAAGAGAATTGGGAAGGGTTATTTCACGTGTCGTCTGTTATTAGAATCCGTGAAAGAAAAGTTCTTTTGTAGGTGGAGTTTTGTGATTTTGTTTCTAAGGGTACAGAGTAACAACAGCAAGGTATTTACAGTACACAGAAATACATGCTTGATTCACAAAACCACAAGATAGTCCTACAAAATCAAATACATCACATAGTTCTCATGTGAGAAAAACTTACCCTGACTAGAACCATTATGTGTAGCTATGTGTATAGCATTGTGTGTAGCTATGGAGTTTGTACCGCTGCTGCTGACAGGATAGGAAATGTATGAAAGGCAAAGCTGAATGGAAGTACTCCCTGGGGCCTGTGTATTTACACTGCACTTTCCAAAGTGAGATTTAATTAGCAGTAGTGCTAATAGCAACATAAAATAAAAACACTAAAGAAAGCATAACTATAAAATTTTACTGTAAGAATTCTGTAATTCATGGCATTTCCCAACTGACTGACCAGGTACTTGTGTCACTAAGTTTATAATTATTAGTAGATATGAGTAGGTCTTTTGTACTTGAGTTATTTTTTAAGGATTAGTTAAAACTTTTCCTTGCAAGTTATTAATTTATTATTTGCCTTTTAATGCGTGGCAGGACCTTCACCCGCCCCCCCCCGGTTGTACCAGCGTAGCACTGTTTCAGAGACGGACTTTGAAGGCACACGTAGATACTAGTTTTAGCTGAAACACTGACAAAGGTTACTTGATCTAAATATTAAGTAATTCTGTTTCTTCATTGGTAAAATGGGAATAATAGTATCTTCCTCACAAGACCATTAAAGGTTGAATGAGATAATTCATGTGAAATGATTATGGTCTGAATAGCACGAAACTCAGTAAATATTAGTTGGTAAAAATAGCTCTAAATGAAGAGGTGCCTGAACTAAAATAGTATTAGTGTCATAGATTATAGAAATTTGCTTTCACATTAACATCATAAATCTATTTTAGGAGATTTCTTTTTAGCAGAACTGTCAATATTACTAGCTATAAAAATTGTTCAAATGACTTATTAAAATTGTTTTTGTGTTTTAAGATTTCTCCTTGTAGCTAGAAATGAATTTATTAGTATACACCTGAATTGAATTAGTATTATTATGGAACATAGCGTGAAAGCATACTATGTTTTCTACTAATAACTAGTACATTAAATAATACTAAAATATAGAAATAAATAATAGCCAACACACAAGGCACATACCGTATTCCAGGTGCCACCCAAGCATGTCATACATGGGGGTGTGTTTAACATTATGAAGTAGGAGCCCCATTGCATTGCCCCACTTTGCAGGTGAGGACACAGATGCCCAGAGTGGCCAGACGCCGCCTCAGCCCAGAAACTAGTACCACAGCCATCATGCGTGGTCAGACCAGGTCGCGTTAAGCCAGTGATGTATACCTTCAAGAACTTGAGAAGGTTTTCCTAATTGTAGTTTTAAATGTTAACAAATATTCATTAATTGATTTTAAAATTATAATATTGCCATGGGAGTTGGAACAGGTCTCTCTGAGCTATGTTTTTTTCCTTTCTTTTTTTTTTATCATCTAAAGAATTACGAGAAACGAGTAGTCAATTCCTAGGAAACTGCTACACCTGTATATATACATAAAATTCTTTATTCACAAAGTAGAAATATATGGGTTCACATCAGAAACATAAGTAAATAAAACAGGAAAACATAGAGCAGTGTTTACTTAACCAATTTACGTAGCCAGTGTGCTATTCTCAGGTATTTTTAAACAATCAAGAGCCCTAGAGATAACTGTTCTTTTATATTTTACTCTGCTAAAGCTATAAAGTCTTTGATGCCCTGATCCAATTATTGCATCTGTTTCTTCTGAATGGCCAATTTCCTATTCTCTTGAGAAAGCATAAAATCACCTGTCTAAAGCAAAATCCAGCCTTCTACCCTCTTCCCTTGTTTATTTAAGCAAAGCCTCCCCTGTGGGTCTTCATTTTGAAACAGTCTTTTTCTCTGCAACATATCATTGGTTAATAGCGTTCCTTAATCGAAAGCTATTCATTATTTTAAAATTAAGGAAGGATTTAAAAGCCTAAAATAATTTGAGTGATTTCTAAAGCAATTAAGAAATGTTATCTTTTTGTAAAAATCAGGTATTTATTAAGTGTGAATTGCCTTTGTTGTTTTGTGAACACAATAGATATTGTAGAGGGCTACAGAAACGTTACGTTTAAAAGGAAATTATCTTTTTTGATTAAGGCATTACAATTATAAACAATGACTAAATTTTTTAAAATTTTTATTGCAGTGTAGTTGATTTACAGTGTTGTGTTAGTCTCGGGTGTACACCAAAGTGAATCAGATATATACATATACGTATATCCACTCTTTTTTTAGATTCTTTTCCCATATAGGCCATTACAGAGTATTGAGTAGAGTTCCCTGTGCTATACGGTAGGTCCTTATTAGTTATCTGTTTTATACAGTCATGTGTATATGTCAATCCCAATCTTCCAATTTATCCCTCCTCCCCTTCCCCCCAGTAACCGTAAGTTTGTTTTCTACATCTGTAACTCTGTTTCTGCTTTGTAGATAAGTTCATTTGTACCCTTTTTTTTTAGATGCCACATATAAGCAATATCATATCATAACAATGATTAAATTTTATAGCAGCTTTTAACTAAAAAACCTATAGCATCCTACAGATTGCTGATAGAATATATCAATAATTTACACAATATAGTTGCAGCATGCCAGCATGTCCTCACTGAATATCAAGGGAAAGAAAGATGAAGGAACCTAGAGCAATGTGGAAGGTAAACAGTATACTGTATCTAGATGAGGTGACAGCAGTGCTGAGTAGCCAAGATTACAAAGAGAGAAGGCTGTATTCCATGATGAGGGCTCGAAAAGAGCCAAAGAACAATCTACCCATTGTTGGAATTTCAAGAACAAAGTATCCTTATTTTAAGATCTTCCTAAAAACATCTGCTTAGAATCTCTTTACCAGCTGTTGAATTCTGACAAATAAAATATAACAGTTAAAGAAGTCTCCTGCTGTGCTACTATGGTACAAGATAATCTCTTCTTCCGGCAGATTACAGAGGTGTTTAATAATAGGTATCACTTGATTTGTAATTAACATTTGTATTTTGTTTCTGAAAGTGTAGGAAAGCATCAGCAGCAGCTTACATTATTTTAGGAAGCAAATTCTTTCAAATGTATTTAAAATAAATGAGTAAAAATAGGAATAGTTTAATATTGAGTAGACTCTGTCCATTTAGAAAGCACAGGGTTTCTCAGCCTCAGCACTTTGACATTCTGGGCTGGATATTCTCTGTTGTCAGGATCTGTCCTGTGCGTTGTAGGATATTTAGCAGCATCCCTGGCCTCTCCCCGCTAAACGCCGGTAGAGCACGCACCCATCAGCACCTCACATGCCCCACCCCCTGCTTGTGAGAAACAGCGTTGTCTCCAGACACTGCTAAATGTTTCCTGGAGTGCAAAGCCACCAGTTCAGAACTGCTATTTTTGCCAGTTCCAGAAAGTAACCAGAGATGAGTCAATATGAATTGCTTTAAAACTCATTAAATTTTTCAGAAAAAAAAAAATGAGCAGCCAAAAATATCAGGAAGGGCTTCCCTGGTGGCGCAGTGGTTGGGGGTCCGCCTGCCGATGCAGGGGACGCGGGTTCGTGCCCCGGTCCGGGAAGAACCCACGTGCCGCGGAGCGGCTGGGCCCGTGAGCCGTGGC